>NC_087165.1:4938511-4963511 GCF_035594125.1 Scylla paramamosain
AGAGGTGATAGTGTCTGGCATGGAGACATACATTCCTCACTCTTTCACTCGACCTAAACCTTCCAAACCTTGGTCTGGAAAGTTTAAGAAGCCTTTTTTTGGAAGCCTGGTTTTGGGAGCCTGGTTTTGGAAGTCTGTTTTCGTGCTATACATGATAGGTGGCCCAAAAAAGGTACTTGAGACTTCCATCACCTGACTCTCATGCATTTTATATTTCTGCCCGGAATCATGCCAAGTATCTTCTCCAACTAGCCAAAAACTCCTTCATCAATAGAAAGTCTCAAAATCTTTCAAGATCTAACTCCCCTCGTGACTTATGGCATCTAGCCAAAATTATCTCCAATAACTTTGCTTCTTCATCTTTCTCTCCTTTATTTCAACCTGATGGCACCACTGCCATCTCATTTACTTCTCAAGCTGAACTCTTCTGTCAAAATTTTGCTAAAAGCTCTACCTTGGATGGTTCAGGGCTTATACCTTCCTTTTCTCCATCCTCCAACTACTTCATGCTACCCAATAAGATCCTTCGCAGTGATGCTTTCCATGCTCTCGCTGGCCTTAACCCTCGGAAGGCTTATGGACTTGATGGGGTCCTTCATATTGTTCTTCAAAACTGTGCTTCTGTGCCTAGTCAAACTCTTCCAACTCTGTCTATCAACATCTACCTTTCCTTCTTGTTGATCAGCCTGTTCCTAAAGACCGCTCCAATCCCTCAAACTACCGTCCTATTGTTTTAATTTCCTGCCTCTCTGAAGTTTTTATAATTTATCCTCAACAGGAGGATTCTTAAACATCTAGCACCTCACAGCCTTTTATCTGATCACCAGTATGGGTTCCGTCAAGGTTGCTCTACTAGTGATCTTTTGGCTCTCTTTACCAAGTCTTGGTCATCCTCTTTTAGGGATTTTGGTGAAACTTTTGTTGTTGCCATAAACATATTAAAGCTTTGATTTCCAAACTACGCTCCTATGGCTTCTATCCTTCTCTCTGTAATTCATCTTAAGTTTCTTTTCTGACCGTTTTATTCCTGCTTTGGTAGACGGTCACCGTTCTTCTCCTAAGACTGTTAACTGTGGTGGTCCTCAGGCTTCTATCCTGTCACCCACTCTCTTCCTATTATTCATCAGTGATCTAAACCAAACTTTTTGTCCTCTCCATTCCTACGCTGATGATACCATCTTGCCTTTTTCCACGTCTTTTCGTAGACGTCCAACCCTTCAGGAAGTAAACAGCTCACACAGGGAAGCCACAGAACGCATGACTTCTGATATCTGAAATTTCCGATTTGGGCAGAGCAAACTTAGTATTGTTTAATGCCTCAAAAACTCAATTCCTCCATCTTTCAACTCGACACAACCTTCCACATAACTATCCCCTCTTCTTCAATGACACTCAACTGCCCCCACTTCTACACTGAACATCCTCCGTCTGTCCTTTACTTATAATCTAAACTGGAAACTTCACATATCATCTCTTGCTAAAACAGCTTGTATAACGTTAGATGTTCTGAGTCGTTTCCGCCAGTTTTTCTTAAGCCCTCAACTGATAACTCTGTACAGGGGCTTTATCTGTCCATGTATGGAGTATGCTTCACATATATGGAGGGATTCCACTCATACTGTTTTCTTAGACAACGTGGAATCAAAATCTTTTCGTCTTATCAACTCCTCTCCTCTACCTGACTGTTTTCAGCCTCTCTCATCGCTGCAGTGTTGCATCGCTTGGTATCTTCTACCACTATTTTCATGCTAACTGCCTCCCATACTCTTGCAGCCTCGCTGTACAAGACTTTATTCTTTCTCTCGCCTCTGTTCCGTTCACCTCTCTAATGCAAGAGTTAACCAGTACTCTCAATCATTCATTCCTTTTTTAGGTAAACACTGGAACTCCCTGCCTGGTTCTGGATTTCCTTCTTTCTGGGACATGAACTATTTCAAAGAGGGAAGTTATTTGATCATTCTATTTGGTATTGCTGTGGAAACTGGCATATAAGTGGACCTTTTTTTATTAAAATTTTTGTTGTCCTTGGCCAGTGGCCCTCAAACACACAAACATAAAAAAAAATAATAATAATATTTATGGGAGTGGGTGAGGGAGAGATTGGAAATTCGTGTCTTAAAATTTGTCTGAGAGAAGGATGAAACTGAATTAAAAAATATTTGATAATCAAGCAATAATACATGCAATAAATTTTTAATCTCGAATAAAATTCACCGTAAATGGGGAATAAAGTGGGAACTAATCCAGTGAATGACCTCAGGTGGAAAGAAACAATAGCAGATTACTTGTATCCGGTGATGTTCTGGCTACCATCAAGAAGAAATGCAAAGAAAATAAAAAGGTATGCCTATAGTGTTTTGAAGAGGGAGAGCAATAAGGTTGTCACTAGAGCAGGGAAGAGGATCCAGAAAATCCAAGCCCTATAGAGACCGTGTAAAAGGAATTGGCTGGAGGATATCGTGATAAAACAGCGAAGAGAGATCAGAGTAGGAAAACAATGTGTTGTCTTTTTTTTTCATGAAGTTGACCGACAGTGTTGGTGACATCCAATAATAATGGTAATGATTGTGAGCGAGAGTGATGCTTGCTGTTTTCTTCTATTGCATGGGTCGACTCTTTGAATAGAGTTATTAGTAGTGACGTGTTCATGGATGTGGTAAAGGTACACTTTTTTAGTGTCGCCTTTACTGGCCACGACCTGTTTCTTGATAACTACGTGTACTGAACATGTCATGATTCATTCCACGGCCAGAAGATGAGTTGAGCGTGTATGGAGGTTTGCAGTAGAGGGAGTAGACTGACGGGGCTGTAATCATGTCTGTGTGTGAGGTGATAAAATAATCATGAGTGGCAGGCAGGTGGTGGTGTGAAGGTCGGGGCTGGTGTTCCTGGCTGGCAGTACTGGAGAGGGCTTCCGCGTGGCGGGAACAATAGATTGTCGCTCAATATCCCGCTGCCTCCAACAATCAACTTCCATCATGTAGTCATCATCCTCAATTCATTGTACACACCATCGATCTACTGCTCGGTCGTATGTTTGCCATTTGTCTGTCCTTTGAAGATAAATTGTGATGTTAAGGGAAAGGGGCGTGTCAGAGGGTTTCCTTTACTACTTACTTAACTATGGGAGTTCTCTTGTCTCATCATCCCTTCTCCATTGTTTCTTATCGGTGAGGCCAACAGTATGAAAATGATCGCAACTCGTGATGAAGGAGAGTCTTAAGATAGTGTGAAGGAGACATTCGGTAAACACTGGCGTGATTAAAAGAAGTCACTGAACTTGATCAGATAAGATCGATCCCTGTCGTGAAAGGGTGTGCACCAGACTATCTATAACGCTTCCTGTTTTTTTATTTCTCTCTCTTTTTATGAGTTAATCACGGCAAGCGTGTTTATTTACTGGGACGAACAAAGGAGAGCTGGTAGAGGGGCAAGTTTGACTGGGGGCGGCGGTGAAGAGAATAGGTCAAGAATTCCTGGCATGGACATAATTTTATCGGCAAAGGTACTGAGATGAATCGCCTGACACTTTCCCGAGGTGCTGTGCGGGAGAAGGCGAGACCATGTTAGTTTTTCCCTGAAGTCTTGGCGTTGGTGGAAAACTGGAGTGATCTGTACATATGCAACCTACATTTGTGTAATTACATGCCTTCAGATTTTTTACCAATTACGCTGATAACACACACACACACACACACACACACACGATATCGTCTAAGTAAGATAACATTCCATAAATATCAGACTTGGAATAGGAGGCCCTGTTGCCTAATAGACTAACACTTCCATTCCACTCCCACAAAGCAATTACATTCGTCTCTGGCAAAGAAAAAAAAAAAAAGCCTTACGTAAAAGTGCCATACAAGGAAGGGTAATAAATTTTCCTGCTGGCCAAATTACAAGTTCTTAGCTAAGGGTGAGTGTTATTAAGTGCTTGTAACTCGTCTCCTTCAAGTTATTTAGAGAGGAACTGCGTCATTCTCTATTCTCTCTCTACTCGCACTGGATTATGAGGTGTTGTAGTGTACTTTTATTCGTGCCTTGTAACTTTTTTTTTCTCATGTTATACTGTCATTCTACCTCTCTGCCTACCTACCTACTATTTGTCTATCTATCTATCTGCCTATCTGTGTATCTATCTATCTACCTGTCTATTCGTACATGTACCTACTTTCTGCCTATCGAACCGCGTAAAAATTATGAAGATTTGAATGAATCTAGGAGTGGTAGAGTGCGGTCTGGCATTATCTTCTCGCCACAGGGATTACTTGCCATTGGTATTCAGTCAAGAAGTCCCACATAGCGACAACGTTGTAGTCAGACGGAATCTCAAAATATTTTCTCATAGTTATTTATTTATTTATTTATTTATTTATTTTATTCATTTATTTATTTATTTTATTTTTTTTTCGTGTGTGTGTGGATGTGTGTATAGGGGAGCGTCCCGAAGAATAAGTAATATGGAACAAAACAGAATCACTATTTATTTTCCTACGGATGAGGTAAAGAAGAAGAAAAAAATAAATAAATAAACGGGAAGAACTCATTTTTTTCACACTTGTCAGGGAGACCTTTTCAGGGAAAACAATAAACAAGATAAAATAAATAAATGAATGAATAAATAAATAAAATAATAAAATAAAATAAAAATAAGAAAGGTGGATATATAAAAGACAGTCCGGTTACAGTGCCGTTCCGTAAAATAACGGAAGAAGAACCAGGAGACAACGGGTTGTTTAGTGTCTGAGGAGTATTGATATCTCGTCTCTGAGACAGTTCAAGTCGTAGGAAAACGGAGCAACAGGAAGAGAGTCCCATAGTTTACCAGTGAAAGGGATAAAACCTTGAAGTAATACCGCGTTTCAGTCATTTCCTCAGTCCATCTCACCACAAGTTCACATTAGCCTGTGAGATTTCGTAGTGTGCTTATTCCTGCCTTGGTCCCTGCCTGTGGTGGTGCACGAGAATGAAAAACAATATAGTCTCTCATCCTTGGTAGTGTATTCTGTGGTTAAATGCACCTACTTGACATCACTACTGAGAGGCACCTACCGTTGTGGCCGCCGTTGGTATACACGCGTAGGAAGGTGAGGCTGAGGGCGTCCAGCATATCATGAGTTAGGCCATCGAGATGAGCGTAGAACCCAACATTTCCAAGACCGTCCCGGATACCCCGACGCTCCGTCAACTCCGGGCTTCCAGAGCGATTGAGGTGCAGTTTTGAAGCGTATCTGAGCCACCACTCACTGTTCTCCTTTGACTTATGTTGCCTCGTTTCAAAGGTCTTGTAATCAGGTAGATTCCTCAGGTTCCTCGGGTCATGCGTCCATTCAGTTGTTTGGGTGGCAGAGATTTGCCTTCGCGTGTGGTCTTGTGTCTGTGCCTCGCCATGTAACGCTTCTCCTGCCAGACATACGACGCACAGAGTCGCCAAATAAGATGCCATTGTGGTCCACGTCTTGTCTTAGTTTATATTTCCTGAAGCCAACAGCCAGGAATTTGGACAATGTCTGAAAGAGAATGAACTAATAGATATAAAACGGACACACACACACACACACACACACACACACACACACACACTTATATGACAGCAGCAGTGATTAGAGGACTCAGCTTATAACCAAGTCGTCCAGATTTCGAATTCGTGCCCTATTCAAAAGTACGTGGCATTGTCTTCCACTATGCGGTGGCGTCACGATAACTTTTCAGAGGACACGAATTAATGAAAAAGGAACAACCTTTACATGGGATAGTTTGAGAAAAAGCAGCACAACCACCCGTGAGTAGTCTGGCAGTTTTATACATGTGACTGAACATATTCGCACATTCCTCCACCAGCACGTTGATAAAATAGACCCATAGACAAGTACTTACGTAGTCTAGACACGTTGTCCTCGTATACAGTACGAAAAATTACACTGACATCAGTACTGTAAAGATGCTTGCTGGAACACACACACACACACACACACACACACACACACACACACAGAATTACCTTGCTAATTGACTATTTAACCACTAACGCGCGCACAAGTCTTCCCCCTTCCACACATCATTAGCTAGCACGTCAGTGGAGCTGCTGCCACAACATTTAACTAACTATATTCTCGAGGGGCAGGCATTAATTCCATATGCACTTTTCCTCAATAAATGTGTTGAGTGATTGATTGGTGGAGCAAGGTTATAATCGATCGTATAAATTGAGGGATCTTAACGAGTTATCACAGCTGCAGACACGCTCCAGCTGCTGTATTAGACAGGATAGAGATGTATAACAGTCTAGATATATTAGTAATAGGGAAATTCTGGGTGTTCCTTCCTTAAACGTGTCCGTAACTACAAAATGTCGTGTACTGTTACTGCCATAAACACGATAAAGATGTACAGCAGACTTGATATTTTAGCCATGCTCTTTCCTTAAACCTGTCAATAGCTAGAAGATGCTGTGTGCTGATAAAAAAGAGAATGTGTTTAACGATCCATTTATTAAGATCTATCAACATCTACCTGGTCATCATTTGAGAACTTTGGCAAGTGTTATTGTGTTACGGTGTTCTCTATGACTGATCATTACCTATCTTAACATCTGGGCAAGTAAGTACACAGTGCCTACTCATCATAGTGGCGGAATTATCATTGTTTAAGAACGCGTTTTGGCATTTATTTATTCGAATATACCCCGCATTTCTTATTCAGTGTGTAATACATGTGTAATACACAGTGTTTTGAAACAAATTTATGAGATGAAGCAGCGGGGCTCAAGATGCACGACTCGCTGCTAGTTGAGCACAAGGATAGCCGTGACTCAAGAGCGAGGCCCACTCTGAGTGAGGTGCGTGAGGTGGTCACTGTGTACAAAAGTATCATGAACAAACTTATCTGGCAGTATTAAATGTGTTGTTTTTTTTTTCCTTTTGCATTACAGTATTTCATCGTCCATGGTTGAGTAAGAAGCAACTAATGAAGTACACTCCTACACATGTTAACGTGTCACAAATGCACTTCAGTGTTCCATCCATCATAATGTTTCCTTTTTAGCTATGAAATGTATTTTGTAGTATTTATCATGACACGCCTGACAAGAGTGTTCAGTGAATTGCACAAAGCTAAATGTGCATAATACTTTTGAATTTGACGATTTTAGACGTGATTTAAATCACAATGACTGCAAATAATAATCTGTTGCCACTGAAACGAGTAGTATGCTGTGTATTACCGTGCACGCGTCGCATCCTCACATGCAGCACCCAAGACAGTCACTACATCCAACCCTGAATTACTGAAGAATGTGTTTCATGTGTGCCCTTCGTAAGAATGTGAAATTTGACATGCGAGGTTATCACAGCACAGTACTGCGGTCAATTCCACCACGATGCAACAAGAAATGCTCATCAGAATTTCAGTTACGTGTTGTATGTCGAAATTCCAACGAAGTCTCACAGCATTGTGGGATGAATTACGAACACGAAACATTTTCCAGAAGAGAATGAAAACCTGAACTGTCAAAATAATGCACAAAAATGTCTGGTGACTTAAAAAAAAAAAAAGGAAGCGTGGAGGATTCGGATATGACTTCAGCATTACATGAATAGTTACATTCTTACCAGGTTTTCATAATGAACGTGATAAGGATTATTGGAGACTAAGGTTTGTGCATCATGTAGCTCACATAAATTCTATGACACCACAGGTGCTGGATTCCTTTCTAGGATTGTACTGATGTGAAGGTAACAGCTTAAGCTTATTAGAAAATTTATAATCTTTTGGCCAGCAAATGCTCCAAGATCATTCAATGATGGAATGCGAGTAATGGATACTGCATGGCCTATCTGTATTCAAAAAGTGAAACTGGAGCATAACACCCTTTAGGTATTACGCCCACATTCATGAGACGCCTCTACGACTCCTGCTATTACTACTATTACTACTACTACTACTACTACTACTACTACCACTACTACTACTACTACTACTACTACTACTACTACTACTACTGCTGCTGCTGCTGCTACTACTACTAGTTGTTGTTGTTGTTGTTGTTGTTGTTGTTGTTGTTGTTGTTATTATTATTACTATTATTATTATTATTATTATTATTTATTTATTTTTTATTGGATCGGATTCATGAGAATCTCGAAAAAAAAAAAAAACGCATTGAAATTTGCATCACTGACGGTAAACAACAAATTGAAGATATTACTGAAGAAAAGTTATTAGAAATTTACACTTCTCCTGTGTCCAGACTTTTGGGTCAACCTGTGTATTAAAGCCACTGAAATCAATAAGTAGACTATTCAAAGTCTCTCATGGTAGCCACATAAACACTTATACGACTGTTGTCGTATAATGCCTAAAAATGTTCTCTATCTTGGAAGGATTAGCAGCAGAAAGACCATGATATGAAAAATAGACTTTCCTAAACAATTTGCCACACCAGGCAAGGCAGATAAAGCTGCTTGGTAATCAAACAAGGATAAGGTTATCAGATAACTCCCAAAAAATTTCAAAACTACTTCATCTTAGGTGAATGCACAGCTGACTCCAGTTCTAAAGTAGAAAAAGAAAAGTGGAAGCCACTAGTAACCAAACAAAGAGAAGACTATCAGATGTTTCTTCTTCAATTTCATCACAAATAATCCAAAGTGAGGAGACTTTACCTGCTAACTTTACTCACTAAACTTTATTTTCACTTAATTTCATAAAGAAAAATCTACGACTGTTAGATTTAAGAACGAAATTCGCAACCACGTGTGTTGAAGTAGTTAATTTACTTCACTGCGGCAACAGACGGTCTGGGCATGTAAAAATTTTTATCAACTTACAATTTAGAAAGCATGAGTATCTTATTGGTACTGTCAAGATTTTGTAACCCTTTCATTACTCAAGTAATGAGATCCAGCACCGATATGTGACCGCAAGGTTTATTATGGTGCACGTGAAGGAACGCGAGACTGATACAACAATATTCATATTGTGCAGGATATAAAGAATTTCAGAATCAAGCACAGAAAATACTTTCAGTGGGCTGGACTGACTGTGATGGTGTCCTGTCCCGGGTTCAAGGCGTGAGGAGAGACCACCCGTCACTGCACATTCAGTCTGCGGGTGGCGCTGGGGTGCGGGCGCTGGGGCTACTCCAGCGTGACTGTATGTGCTGACGTGGCCTCGGGTGTGAGTTGGGGCCTCGCGCTTGCTCCCTGCTGGCCCTTGCCCCTAAGACGCCTGGTACAATGAGCCCTCCTTCGCCTTCTGCTGCTCACCACTGTAAGAGCTTCCATATTCGGCCTCTGTTGACACTTGCTTGAAAAGGAACAAATATCCATTCCTTATATTTTTAACTCTCAATCTTCTTATCCAGTCTCAGTTTGTTATCACAGTCAAGTGCAAAGAAGACAGATCTCTTTCTTCCTTTGTCGGATGTCTGTGTTAAGTATATGTGCAGGAGAACGTCAGAAACCCATGATGGAAGAGCGTAAGAACATAAAGTAAGGGGAGCTGCCAGAAGCCTGAAGGCCTACATGTGACGGTCTCTAAATATGACCCAATTATCTATAACCACTATCTTCCGTATTCTTTAATTCATCTAATTTCTTAAAGCTTCCTTTTGACTCTTGACAAGCCTTTACAATCTATAAAACGACCGCTTGGCTTGTAGTGGAGTTCCAGCGGGAAGGAGAGTTGTGATTTATTCAATTTATTCAACACAACGCACCCTCACCTAAAAACCGAAGGACGCCACAGCAATATAGCACATGTTTGAGGCCCTTCATCATTCCCTGTGTGTGGGGGGAAGAGGAGCGTCACTACAACAAAAACTATTACTTTTTTTTTTTCCTGTTTTTCTATAGTTTACCCTTCCTGATCGATTCGGTGGAAGCCATTCGTTCATTATAAAGCACAGACAGGTGGCGTAACAAAACTTGTGTGTCGAGACGGCTTAAATCTTTCACAACACGAAAAAAAAAGAGAAAAAAAAAATGTGATTTGTTGACTTACGTGCATTTCCGACAAATTTCGCATGTGTTCTTTACAATTTGTGTTGCATTGGTTAGTTTGAAGCTCACGCATTTTTGTTTTTTCACACCTTCGCTTAGAGGTCTATTGTTATTATTATTATCTCTTAATATTTTTTTGCCTTGGAGTTTACACTTTTCTATTTTTATTTTCCTGCAACTCTGAATTGTGGGTCACATTTTTATATATATACATTTTTTTTCAGAACTAGGGTTGTAGGACACACTTTTTATTATTATATTATTATTATTATTATTATTATAACTTCCTGGTACCTTCTGTTTAGGGATCACACTTTACTTTCTTTCTTTTTCTTTTTAATTTCTTGTTATCTGTACTTTGCGGTTCACTCTTTTTACTCATTTTCAGATCACTTTGGTTCGAGAGTCAATTTTTTTTTTCTGATGTATTTAGGAGGTCGGATAACATTATGCTGAAATTACTAAAGACAGTAGTTGGGATTATGTCGTTAAGTGGTTAATTAGAATGTTTAAGTGTCTGATAGGAAAATAATGTCAGGTTTAAAAGCTGGCATGAGACACGTAATGTACAGTTGTTTAAAGGTAAAACAGAAAGGAATCGAGTTAAGCAGGTACAAAGGAGTTAATCTAATTAGGATAATACCGAATACGAAAAAAAAAAAAAAAATAGAACAGCAACTGAATGAGTTATTCAGACAATATTACTACTACTACTACTACTACTACTACTACTACTACTACTACTACTACTACTACTACTACTACTACTACTACTACTACTACTACTACTACTTTTTTTTCTACTACTACTACTACCTCCACCCCATGTTTATTGATGTGTCAATTAGGGGCTCCATTACTTGGAGGTCATTAGCCCCAGCTCCCGCTAATGACTGTGGCATCCAACCGTATCTAATACTCTATAATATAAACATTAGTTGTTAACTATAAATTCATTCTACCTCTACTCTATCTACTCTTATGCCACTCTCCACCACTGTAGCCTCGCAGTCGAGGCCTCCTAAGTCTGCAGGTATGGGAGTGGAATGCCTTGTCCCCCTGAGACACAGGAGGGCAGATCTGAGAAGGGAGAATGAGAGACGGCACCTCATCCATGCGACGACATGGCTCCTTGGCTGGTGCTTCTTTTCTGCCATTAGGTCGGCTAGTCTTGAGTAGAAGCACTGAGCCTTGGAGCTACTACTACTACTACTACTACTACTACTGCTGCTGCTGCTGCTGCTGCTGCTGCTGCTGCTGCTGCTGCTGCTGCTGCTACTACTACTACTACTACTACTACTACTACTACTACTACTACTACTACTACTACTACTACTACTATTTCTTCTCCTTTTTCTTTTTTTTCTTCTTCTTCTATAACAACAACAACAGCAACACAACAACAACAGCAACAACAACAGCATCAACAACAACAACAACAACAACAACAACAACAACAACAGCTACTACTACTACTACTACTACTACTACTACTACTACTGCTGCTATTAGCAGCAGTACCACCACCGCCGCCGCTAACACTACTACACTACCAGTTCACCTATACAAAGTGATACATAAGTAAAGAACCAATTTTGTATCGGCTTGCTGATAAGTTTGTGTATGTATGATTTCTCTGGTGACGAATGGTGACAAAGGGTAGTAATGACTGGTGATGAATAGCAATAGGGTTGAGGCCTATTGGTGAGGTCATCAGCGTTAGTGGAAGCGATAGGGGATGATGTTTTTTTTTTCTTTATGTAGGAAGGACACCGGCCAAGGGCAACAAAAATCCAATAAATAATAATAATAATAATAAAAAAAGGGGCCACTGAGATGCCAGTTCCCGAATAGAGTCCAAAGCTGTAATCTAAAATTGAAGGATAAGTGTCTTGAAATTTCCTCTTGAAGGAGTTCAAGTCATAAGAAGGTGAAAATACAGAAGCAAGCAGGGAGTTCCAGAGTTTACCAGAGAAAGGGATGAATAACTGAGAATACTGGTTAAGTTTTGCATTAGAGAGGTGGACAGAATAGGGGTGAGAGAAAGAAGAAACTCTTGTGCAGTGAGGCCGCGGGAGGAGAGGAGGCATGCAGTTAGCAAGATCAGAAGAGCAGTTAGCATGAAAATAGCGGTAGAAGATCGCAAGAGATTTAACAGTGAAGCGATGGGAAAGTTGCTAAAGACAGTCAGTTAGAGGAGAGAAGTTGATGAGACGAAAAGCTTTTGGTTCCACCCTGTCTAGAAGGGCGGTATGAGTGGATTCCCTCCCGACATGTGAAGGATACTCCATACATGGACAGATAAGGCCCCTGTACAGAGTTAGTAGCTGGAAGGATAAGAAAAACTGGGGGAGACGTCTCAGAACACCTAACTTTATAGAAGCTGTTTTAGTTAGAGATGAGATGTGAAGTTTCGAGTTTAGGTTATAAGTAAAGGACAGACTAAGGATGTTCATTGTAGAAGAGGGGGACAGTTGAGTGTCAATGAAGAAGAGGGGATAGTTGTCTGGAAGGTTGTGTTAGAAGGTTTGGCTAGCTGGAGAACAGACTTGGCATAGTTTCGGGCATAAGGGCATATATATATATATATATATATATATATATATATATATATATATATATATATATATATATATATATATATATATATATATATATATATATAGGAGGAGGCAGTAGACACCTGCCGAAACGATAATTACTTCCAGTGAGGTCTAAAGCACTGTTCAGGGGGTGCTGTGAACTTATCATTAAACCCAGCTGTGACCTCACTGAACGTTTCCCTTTGTGTCTCACAACACAAGGGGGTAGTCACAGCCTGCCCTCCAAAGACAACTCTCTTCCTCCACACAAAACTACAAGCACCTAATAACACACACACCCTTCACTCAAAAATTTTAAAATCATGGCGACTCCTACACCAGCCTCGGAGTCCCCATCTGGGGAGGGGACCATAAATGTCCCCAGGTCGGACTGCCTTTCCGTCGACGACCCTAAGTGTCTTGACACCCCCCTCAACTTTTTCTTCATTAACTTCTGCAACATTCGCGGTCTAAGATCTAATTTTCAATCTGTAGAACACCACCTCTCCTCTTCTAAACCTCATCTTCTTTTCCTCACTGAAACTCAGGTGTCTGAGGCAACTGACAGTAGCCCCTTTTCTGTTCCCTCCTACTTTCTCTATCCTCATTTTCGATCCAAAGCTGGATGCTGCGTTTATGTGCGCAATGACTTAACCTGCTCTCGTGCCCACGCTCTTGAATCTTCCGAGTTTTCCACCATCTGGCTACGACTACAGAGTCATTCTCATACTAAATTTATCTGTGCTGTATACCTCTCTCCTAACTCCTCTGACTATAAGAAATTCTTTGACTACTTAACTTCCAAAGTGGAGCACATTCTGACCCTCTTCCCTTTTGCAGAGATCTCCATTCTTGGAGACTTCAATGTTCACCACCAGCTTTGGCTTTCCTCTTCCTTCACTGACCATCCTGGTGAACTAGCCTACAACTTTGCTATCCTCCATGACCTAGAGCAATTGGTGCAACACCCTACTCGTATTCCTGACCGTCTTGGAGATACGCCCAACATTCTTGACCTTTTCCTGACCTCTAATCCTTCTGCTTATGCTGTCACCCTTTCTTCTCCGTTGGGCTCCTCAAATCACAATCTCATATCTTTATCTTGTCCTATCACTCCAATCCCTCCTCAGGATCCCCCTAAGCGAAGGTGCCTCTGGCGTTTTGCCTCTGCTAGTTGGGGGGACCTGAGGAGGTATTTTGTTGATTTTCCTTGGAATGACTACTGCTTCCGTGTCAGAGACCCGTTTTTGTGTGCTGAGCGCATAACAGAGGTGATAGTGTCTGGCATGGAGGCGTACATTCCTCACTCTTTTTCTCGTCCCAAACCTTCTAAACCTTGGTTTAACACAGCTTGTTCTCGTACTATACATGATAGAGAGGTGGCCCACAAAAGGTACTTAAGCCTTCCATCACCAGAATCTCATGCACTTTATATTTCTGCCCGGAACCATGCCAAGTCTGTTCTCCAACTAGCCAAAAACTCCTTCATTAACAGAAAATGTCAAAACCTTTCAAGATCTAACTCCCCTCGTGATTTCTGGCATCTAGCCAAAAATATCTCCAATAACTTTGCTTCTTCTTCTTTCCCTCCTCTACTTCAACCAGATGGCACCACTGCTATCACATCTATTTCTAAAGCTGAACTCTTTGCTCAAACCTTTGCTAAAAACTGTACCTTGGACGATTCTGGGCTTGTTCCTCCCTCTCATCCACCCTCTGACTACTTCATGCCATGTATTAAAATTCTTCGTAATGATGTTTTTCATGCCCTCGCTGGTCTAAACCCTCGGAAGGCTTATGGACCTGATGGGGTCCCTCCTATTGTTCTCCGAAACTGTGCCTCCGTGCTTGCATCTTGCCTAGTCAAACTCTTTCAGCTGTGTCTGTCAACATCTACCTTTCCTTCTTGCTGGAAGTTTGCCTACATTCAACCTGTTCCTAAAAAGGGTGACCGCTCTAATCCCTCAAACTACCGTCCTATTGCTTTAATTTCCTGCTTATCTAAAGTTTTTGAATCTACCCTCAACAGGAAGATTCTTAAACATCTATCACTTCACAACCTTCTATCTGATCGCCAGTATGGGTTCCGTCAAGGCCGCTCTACTGGTGATCTTCTGGCTTTCCTTACTGAGTCTTGGTCATCCTCTTTTAGAGACTTTGGTGAAACTTTTGCTGTTGCCTTGGACATATCAAAAGCCTTTGATAGAGTCTGGCACAAAGCTTTGATTTCCAAACTACCCTCCTACGGTTTCTATCCTTCTCTCTGTAACTTCATCTCAAGTTTCCTTTCTGACCGTTCTATTGCTGCTGTGGTAGACGGTCACTGTTCTTCTCCTAAATCTATTAACAGTGGTGTTCCTCAGGGTTCTGTCCTGTCACCCACTCTCTTCTTATTATTCATTAATGATCTTCTAAACCAAACTTCTTGTCCTATCCACTCCTATGCTGATGATACCACCCTGCACTTTTCCACGTCTTTTCATAGACGTCCAACCCTTCAGGAGGTAAACATATCACGCAGGGAAGCCACAGAACGCCTGACTTCTGATCTTTCTAAAATTTCTGATTGGGGCAGAGCAAACTTGGTATTGTTCAATGCCTCAAAAACTCAATTCCTCCATCTATCAACTCGACATAATCTTCCAGACAACTATCCCCTCTTCTTCAATGACACTCAACTGTCTCCTTCTTCTACACTGAACATCCTCGGTCTGTCCTTTACTTATAATCTGAACTGGAAACTTCACATCTCATCTCTAGCTAAAACAGCTTCTATGAAGTTAGGTGTTCTGAGACGTCTCCGCCAGTTTTTCTCACCCCTCCAGCTGCTAACTCTGTACAAGGGCCTTATCCGTCCATGTATGGAGTATGCTTCACATGTCTGGGGGGGTTCCAGTCATACTGCTCTTCTAGACAGGGTGGAATCAAAAGCTTTTCGTCTCATCAACTCCTCTCCTCTAACTGACTGTCTTCAGCCCCTCTCTCACCGCCGCAATGTTGCATATCTAGCTGTCTTCTACCGCTATTTTCATGCCAACTGCTCTTCTGATCTTGCTAGCTGCATGCCTCCCCTCCTTCCGCGGCCTCGCTGCACAAGACTTTCTTCTTTCTCTCACCCCTATTCTGTCCACCTCTCTAACGCAAGAGTTAACCAGTATTCTCAGTCATTCATCCCTTTCTCTGGTAAACTCTGGAACTCCCTGTCTTCTTCTGTATTTCCACCTTCCTATGACTTGAATTCCTTCAAGAGGGAGGTTTCAAGACACTTATCCACCAATTTTTGACCACTGCTTTGACCCTTTTATGGGACTGGCATTTCAGTGGGCATTTTTTTTATTAGATTTTTGTTGCCCTTGGCCAGTATCCTTCCTACATAAAAAAAAAAAAAAAAATTATATATATATATATATATATATATATATATATATATATATATATATATATATATATATATATATATATATATATATATATATATATATATATATATATATATATATATATATATATATATATATATATAATAGAGACCCGTCCCATCAGGAATGGGATTCCGATCCGTGTGCCAAATTTCAATAAAAGGACATATCCCTTAAGTAGCGTGAGAAAGATAAACTGCAGTGAGACGCCCGCCACACCTGTGTTGTCTCAGATAAAGAACCGTGACCCACCACAGGTTTTATTGCCAACATGTAATGCGTTTACAGCTCAGGGTCCAACCAATAATGCAACGTCTTGTTTGTATATTTATGATTTCATGTAAAACACTCATTTACCATCCTTATCTTTATAAAGTATTAGACAGTATATTCAAATAGTTCTTCTTTTTGTTCAGAATTCTGATTTCTTGCTTCCGAAGCTTGCTTTTCTCTCTTTACTTAAGTTCAACAAACATCAAGGCAAAACATGATGAGCATTATGCTTCTGTTTGCTTGTCTGTTATTCTTACTTGCTAACGCTCCCAAAATTATGCCAGCTTTGTAAAGGAGGAAGAAATATTACATTTTTAATGTAATATGGATATGGAATGTTAATAATGACTCTGTTGGACAGACTGGTTTCATTACCTACATGTATCTGTCTGTCCGTCTGTCTCTGTAGATATCTAGGTAACCTGCTATTCCTTTATCTCCGTATTTATCTACCTACCTATCTTGTTATAAGTTGATGCGACTACCACTTTGTATCGAGATTTGGATGGTCAACCCCTTTGTTCTGAGATTGATGTTACCTCTCCACTACTGTTCCTGGTTTAAATGAGATATTGCCCAGTTGATGATGATGCTTGCCACTGCTGGATCAGATGAGGAGACTGGTGTGATGAAAGTGTGGAGCTTGGTATTGTTGGTAGTGTGGAGGTGGATAGTAAGTTGATATAGTTGATGTGTACGAGTAAAAGACATGAATGCTGAGAGTTCTTCTTGATTTAATAATAGAGAGAATGTGCACACTTGATACGAGACGAAACACAGATGATTATAACGTGACGATTGGTTGTTCTCTGTCTCTCTCTCTCTCTCTCTGATGTGATATGAGCTGTTGCTCGTGATGATGACTGAGCAGTGTCTCTCAAGACACTGTGACTCGGACGGGAACTGAGTGACCAAGACTGACACTCTGGCTGGAACTCTTACTGGGACTGAGTGGAACTCAGCTGGAACTGCGGACTAGGCTATATTTATCTCAGAGAAGTGGATCATGAGTACAACTTCTGGGATGAAGAATGACCAATGAGATGCCAAGAAATGGGGTGGAAGAGCCAATGGGAGAGCTCGTTATTTGGCCAATGACCAGAAAGGAAAGACTCAAGAGTGAGCACAGGTGTTTTCCCTAAGGACTGGAAGTGGGTGTGAAATTTCCTTGAGAGGAGGAGAAAGGTTAAAAATAGAATAAACTGGTTGGTCATGGCACACGTGGGATGAATATATGAACACATCGCATGTGGGATGGATATATGAAATGATGAATATACATACATATGATAATACTTGTGAAGACAGATACATATGCCTTCCCCCATGAAAAATGCATCCTCGCATTTGGACATAACAATAAAGAGAGCAGTAAGATGGGAGCAATTAACTGATAATACATGACATTAGAGAGAGAGTACGGAATGAGAACCTTAATAATAACATACAGACACGATAATACGATATAATACATATACAACACATATAAGGAAGAGAAATATACACATATACAGGATGTTGAAACTGGATGATTAAACCTTAGGGTGGGAAGGAAGTTTCAGTCTGTAAGGTGTGTGTGTGGGGTTTGAAGGGTCTGCTAAATTAGAATTTAATGATACCTGATGTGCACACTCATTATCAAATCCCTTGTTCACACGCTTCAAATGATCGACATGGACGATCTGTTCTACTAAGGCTTTAAGATCTAGAATTTTTACTTTGTGGCCATGGAGAGATTCGATTATATGGTGTGGCCCAAAGAATAATTGATCTAGTTTAGAGTTGCTATCGTGAACTCTGGCGAAGACTATAACACCGACTTTAGTGGAAGAACCTGTTGCTCTACAATGTTGTTTCCATAGCATCTCAGCTTGCGATGCAGTGAGACGATCATGAATGAGCTGGTGAGTGAACTGAAAATCGCAGAGGTGACATTTGACGTAGTCATCCATGTTGTAGACAGGACGTGGCGTGCTGTGGAGAAATTCATATGGAAGACGCTTGTCGGTACCAAACAGCACGAAATGTGGAGACTCATTGATGGTGGAATGGATTGCTGAGTTGATAGAGCAGGCTATCTGGGGAAGTCATTCGCTCCATGAGTGCTTTGCTTCTGTTATGTAACGCAAGAACTTCAAGGGTACATTTATTATGATGCTCTACTTGGCCATTTGAACTAGGTGAGTGAGGGACGATGTTACATTTCTTGATATGAAATTCTTTACAAATCTCCTGTAAGACAGAGTTATTAAATTCAGCGCCATTGTCAGATAAGGTGACACGAGGAGAGTTATAATGACAAATTATGTTGTCAATGATTGCGTGACCAACAGAAGTTGCAATTTTGTCCTTGAGAGGAACAAGAATGGTGAAGTGAGTGAAATTATCCATACAAACAAGATACTGATAACTGTTCTCAGTTAGTAGAAGTTTGAGCAGGTCAACAGAGACTGAGTCCCAAGGGGTGGAAGTGATGGGGTGTGTAAGAGATGGACTCTGTCGAGCGAGTGAGGGACGATGGGAAGCACACTGAGAACAGAGCGCACAGTAATGGAAAATATCTTTCCTCATAGTCGGCCAGAAATATGATCGCTTTGTTTGTGCAAGGCATTTGTCCCGACCTGGATGTCCTGCGTGGGGTGAGTCGTGAACATGGTGAAGTATGGTACTCACTAACGATTGAGGTATCACGAGGTGAGATAAACGTTCACTAGAATCGTCAGTAGAGACATTACTCGACTTATACAAGAGACCGTCATGCATGAAAAACGTATCAGCACTCACTTGCAACTCAGGAAGATTTGTCTCATTACCAGATTCGAGGTAATAAGCAACACTAGAACAGAAGGCGTTTGAATATTGGCGTTTCCTTGCCATGGTTGGCATGGCAAGATTCTCTGTGATGGCGGAGATAGCGGCAACATTGCATGATAGTGTGTCTACCACTGAGTTTGCCTTGCCGGGAACTTATGAAAATGTAGGATTAAATTCTTGAATCGTGAGATGCCAGCGAACAAATTGACCTGTGAAGTTGTTGCCTTTGAAGGTCTCTGTGATAGCGTAATGATCAGTGTGGACATGAATCTTATAGCCTAAGATGAGTTCGCGAAAATTACTTCACGCCCAGATCACGGCGAGACTTCCACGCTTTGTGACGTCATAATTTTGCTCTGCCTTGTTGAGAAGTCTGCTAGCATACGCTAATACGTGATATTAACCAAGTGAGTCTTTCTGCATAAGAACAGCACCGACTCCAAAGCCAGAAGCGTCAGTGTATAAGAAGAAATCTTTCTCGAAATTAGGATATATGATCATCCGTGATAGGCGGGAGAGAAGACATGTCATGGCTGTCAGATGCAGGTACATTATTGAGAGAGGAAGAAGGTAAATCATCGAAGATAACAACTTTCTCAGAGTAAGGCAAGGCTTCTCCAAGTAGCACACCTGCTTTGAGCTTGGCAGGCGTAGATATGACATTTTTCAGCCCGATTTTACAGAATCCATTGTTATCGATTGTGATAAGAACGGATTCTAACTCAACACCTTTACATGGAGGTTGTTGTGCATAACATAGGATATCAGTGCATGATACAGCAGACTTAACCTTAGCGTTTCCAACATATAAAGCACATTCAGATAGCATTACCAGATCTGCTAGAAATGTGTGTTTACAAGGAGTTACATCGTGTCTGACTGGAAAGATGAATGAGAATGAGGCTGTGAGACAGGCAAACTAGATGGTGTAACACAAGAATCCCGTGTAGATAACATCTGATCGCTAGTAGAAGGAAGAGTTGCAACAGATGTTATTACACCAGCAAGAAAGGAAGTATCAGAGAGAAGAACAGTAGGAATATAAGTATCCCCTTGATCGATTTTATTGATGGCAGAGGAAAGACTAATGTCATATTTGCACATTGTGTTGAAACCTCTGAGAAGATCAGCATTGAAAGATGTATCTGATAAAATGTAGAAGTAATCACATATGTCTGGTTCCTGAGGTGATAAAGACAGTGATAAGGATACTTTCCCGTAAGGTAAGATAATTTTCCCTGATATACAATTGAGATTAATATCAGGAGGTAAAGTAGTGATGTGACTGTGAGAAGAGGAAGTGAGTCTTCTATGTACATCCATCTTGAAAAGGTTAACTGCAGCACCCGTGTCAAAGAAAGCTTTGACACATAACATATGTGATAATGCTATTGAATAATCCAGCATATCGAATGTTAATTGAAGGAAATGCTGAGTTAGGAGGATGTATAAAGCATACCTTGTGTTTTATACGATGTTTAGGTACCTAGGAAGGTGAAGATTTGAGGATGGAAGATGATGTTATGATGGAATGGTCAGAGAAGGGCGTGGAGAGTTTTCCAACGATGTTTGTGGAGCCTGAGACTGTGCATGATAATGCCTGCAGTCTTCTAAGAAATGACCTACCCTTTTGTGGAAGGAACAGAATACTTCAGGATTGAATGATTGTCTTCCTGAGCTATCAAGAACAACCTTACACTGCGCGAGAACATGACCAGGCAGCTTGCAACGGTTGCAGGTGACATTTCTTGATCTCGATTTCGATCAAGAGCACTGATAGCGAGATGAAGGGGATATGCGTCTAATGTAACGTCCACGAGAAGGAGAAGAAGAACGGGACGGTGGGTAATGAGGAGAGGTGAAAGAGGCACCGAGTACCTGGACAGGATCAGAGGTGGGAAGGGGACGCTTATCAGAAATGATTGCAGACATCATATATGTAATCTGATTTGTGGAATTTGTGGCGACCTGGAAATTGGGATTATCAAGGAAGGTGGTAAACAAAATATAAGCTATGAGTCTTTTTAGCTCATCTTTTGATAGTGAGTCATCTGAAAACCACTGAGTTTTAGAGCTGAGCGACCAGTTCTGAGCTCAGAGAGGAAGCAATGTTTTCTGCCTGGTAAGGATTAGTGTGTGAGCGGACGTGCTGTGAGATAGATTTGGAGAGTTTGAGAAGATAATGGGTGGCTCCAAGCTTGGAATGACTCTGGAAATGATTTCTGAAGTGAGTGCTGAAGTCTTCAAAGGTAGTGAGAGAAGCAAATTTGTCCGATTTAACCAACAGGCCAGCGAGACTCGAAGCCTCGTGACAGATACATGATTTTAAAATGGATATATTTCCTTATCAGATGTGGTTGCACGTCGAGTGCATTCCTCCTCAATTCTTCGAATAAACTGATGAACAGTCTCTTTGCCAGCACCAGAAAAAAATTAGGAAAGTGATGAGATTAGTGTATGACAGTGATATGAGGAGTAGCGGTGGTTTCAGTAGACATTGTGGCAGGTAATGAAGGAGATAGTGCAGACTGTGAGCATGTTTGCATGAGCGACGTGAAGCGCACAGATAATCAAGGAATAATATGCACAGAATTATAAAACACAGAATAGCACATAATATGATAACACAGAATAGTACACAATATGAGAACACAGACAACAACAAATAATAATGAAAGACAGAAGGGAATGATTTAACCACTGATAAGCAGACAGACAGACAGACAGACGGCAGGAGACGGATAGACAGACAGACAGACAGACAGAGAATTAGATAAATAGGCAGATAGCCGTCACTTAATAGCAGAAGAAGGAAGAGTGGAAAGACAAGAATAATCTGAATCGGATTGCATACTTAAATGTTGGCGAAGGAGTAACAGCAGATGACTGGAGGAACACAGCTGGGGCAGACGTGGGGAGGATGATCTTGGACGAGTCCGGGCAGAGAGGCGGTGACAGTGAGGAAAGTGAGTCCGGTGGCAGTGAGGCGGAAAAGCAAGCCTCGGAATCAAGAAATCAGAATTGCGAACGAAAACAAGCCTTTTTTTTTTAATATACTGTCTAATACTTTATAAAGACAAAGATGGTAAATGAGTGTTTATACGAAATCATAAATATACAAACAAGACGCTGCGTTGTTGGTTCGACCTTGAGTTGTATACGCATTACATGTTGGCACTGAAACCTGTGGTGGGTTACAGTTCTTTATCTCAGACAACACAGGAACAGGTGTGGCGGGCGTCTCACTGCATATATATATATATATATATATATATATATATATATATATATATATATATATATATATATATATATATATATATATATATATATATATATATATATATATATATATATATATATATATATATATATATATATATATATATATATATATATATATATATATATATATATATATATATATATATATATATATATATATATATTATTATTATTATTATTATTATCAGTTATATCTGTCTACTTACCTATCTATCCTTTAGGATAGATAGTTTAACGCGATGTGGTGTGATCATGTGCTGAATTTTCAACAGTTACACCGAATCATATAAGGGAAGAATTACTTAAGAACATAAGATAAAAAGGGAAGCTACAAGAAGCGGTCAGGCCTACACAAGACACGTGGGAAACAGTTGATAAGAGTGGTGTATAATGTGTAGGGCCACAGCTGATTGTTTGATTGCTGGAGTGAGTTATGTTGATAAGTAACAGTCTGAATGCCGCCTAGGTCTTTGTCACACTGGATAGGAGAATAACTGATGTTGCTAAGGAGAGAGGGCAGAGGGACAGTTTGGTTCTCGGTTGAATGGATCTATGGTGATACCAGAATCACTAATACCTTATTCTTCAGTAGCAACGCATGTTTAATCTCTTGTCTGTGTGCCTGCCTCTAATGAAAGTTATCGGGATCTTTAAAGATATTTCCATGATTTTAGTGATATTTTAACAAGAATTTTGCATCATAACTGAAAAAAAAAAACTTCCACGAGAACCTGACCAATGATCTCTTTAGTCTTTGGGAAATTGTCTATAAGATAATTAAGCGTTTATGAATACAGAACAAGCTAATGGGATGAATAATAGTGTTTATTTGTGGTTATGTATACTCTGCAGGCTCTAAAGATTATTTTGAATTTATATTTTTATTCTTACAAAAAAAAAAAGAAAAATGGTGCTATAATAGATTGCTAGGTATAGTAATGAATTATGAGTAATTTTGTACAAAGCAGTGCAAGATTCTCAAAGAAACTAATTATGTGAAGAAAACAAAAAATAAGTAGTAGTAGTAGTAGTAGTAGTAGTAGTAGTAGTAGTAGTAGTAGTAGTAGTAGAAGTAGTAGTAGTAGTAGTAGTAGTAGTAGTAGTAGTAGTAATAGTAGTAGTAGTAGTAGTAGTAGTAGTGGTAGTAGGAGTATGCTTCACATGTCTGGGGTTTCTACTCATACCGCTCTTCTAGACAGGATAGAATCAAAAGATTTTGTCTTATCAACTCCTCTCCTCTAAATGACTATCTTCAGCCTCTTTTTCATCGCCACAATGTTGCATCTCTTGCCATCTTTTACCGCTATTTTCATGCTAACTGCTTTTCTGATCTTACTAACTGCATGCTTCCCCTCCCGCGGCCTCGCTACACAAGACTTCTTTCTCTCACCTCTATTCTATCCACCTCTCTAATGCAAGAATAAACCAGTATTCTCAATCATTCATCTCTTTCTCTGGTAAACTCTGGAACTCCCTGCCTGCTTCTGTATTTCCACCTTACTGGGACTTTAACTCCTTCAAGAGAGAGGTTTCAATACACTTATCCTTCAGCTCTTGACTACCGCTTTGGACCCTGTTCGGGGACCGACATCTCAGTGGGCCTTTTTTTTTTAATTGGATTTTTGTTGCCCTTTGTCGGTGTCCCTCATACATATAAAAAAAAGAAGTTTTATTTAAAATCTTGAGAGAGAGAGAGAGAGAGAGAGAGAGAGAGAGAGAGAGAGAGAGAGAGAGAGAGAGAGAGAGAGAGAGAGGTTTCCTAGAATATTTTTATTATCTTTGTGATAGTAATTTAACTTATATTAATTGCACTCTGTTAATCGCACGAATATTAGTGTTTGCAAACAAACAAACAGTGTGCTCTCTCTCTCTCTCTCTCTCTCTCTCTCTGATCTTTAACCTAAATGTAACACGAAAGTAAATCACATCTTGTTGACAAAATAATGCTCACGAGATGACATGATGCCTCATTGTGTCTTTCAGAAAGCACATGCAGGACAGTATGACATCTCTCTCTTTGTGTCTGTAGAACTGCAAATCTTGAGACATCACGATAGCACACGATAATGTCAGCTCTAAGCAAGCAAGTCAAACATGTGTCCAAAGTTTATGCAATCTAAACGAAAAATAATTTACGTATTCACACCGCATTCTCGAAGACATTTGTAACAACACCTTCTTAGTACCCTACGAACATCTTAGCTACACCGAGCTAAGAAGACCACTTACGAAGCATTCTTAAATGACTTCCTCGACCGGTGTAACTAAGATGTTCTTAGCTACACCTTGTTCACTTCAACCAATCAACGTGCGCGATACGAATCGGTTTGTCAGGAAATATAAACAACTGCCTGGGCCCTGGGGCTAGACCACTCGAATACACACCTTCAAGCATGGAGCCACCGAAAGCCAAACGCGATAGAAAACCAACTTTTCCAGTGCTGAAATGTTTACCTTAATAGAGGAGGTGAAGAAGAAGAGGAGTCATAACAAGGGAGGTGAGTGAATCTCTTAGCAGTGTAATAAAGAAACATGGATTTGTATTACTGCACTTGTGTGTGCACGACGGGGTATTCCAACGGTGGGAAAAAAAAAAAAAAAATGAAAATGGCGGTGAGTTGGATTA
>NC_087165.1:4966011-5031011 GCF_035594125.1 Scylla paramamosain
CTGGCACATTTTTCCCTGAGCCTTAAAATCAATAAAAAATCAATGTGAACTCATAAAATCGATTAAAATTTCCGTGCGAGGCATACTTTGTCCCCTCACCACCAGAGCGCACTGCTTCGCGCCACCCGCGGCCCACTGCATTGTGTTTACTCAGTGACCCAGTCCAGCGTGTGCACTGTTTGTCGCCTGATGCCTTCATCATGCCTAAAGTTGTAGAAAAGAGGAAGCGTGTTGTGCTTACACTTAAGCAGCTGATCAGATCAGCTGCTGATTAAGATCAGCTGATCTTTGTTATGGTAAGATGCGCGAGTGTTGGGTGGTGATTGTGGACATAATTTCACTTCTATTCAAGTATCCGGCAACTTCTGGTATCCGGCATGTCGGCGGTCCTGTTGATGCCGGATAAGAGGGATTTTACTGTACAAGTAGGAATGCCCTAGTTTGAGGCAATACAAAATTATCTACACTGTGTTTTCTTTCCTATATTTATAAAATTTTTAAAGATATCTAAAGGTCTCTCTGGAAGCCTGAGAAAAGAACAAAAGAAATAAGGCTTTGACAGGAGTTTCATTGATTACTGTTTAACATACAATCATAGCCTATAGCAGAGCAACAAACAACACTTACTTTGAATGTGTTCTGCATTTTCCTTTAATCTTACACCCTCTGATCTGCTGCCAGTCTCTTCACAAAACCTGAGTGCTGATAGATTCTTAGCAGATCTGATGAACTAAGATTGAAGAAAAATGTTTAGTACAGTGGAGGTGAAAGCAGATTACTCATTTATTAATCACAGCTTTATATATGGATGATGCAAGAATAAAAGAATGTTAGGGCGTTAGTGGAGTGTGAATTGGTGGATGTTTACTGATGATACTGCACTGGCTTCTGATTCAGAAGAGATTGACTTGTGGTAAAAGAGTTTGAAAGGATTCGTGGAAGAAAAATTTGAGAGTGAATTAGAGTAAAAGTTACACAGTGAAATGTATGAGAATGGTATATGGCAGATAAATGAATGGTATTTTGCTGATTATTTGTTTGAGGAAGTGGGTAGTTTATGTACTTAGGGTCACATGTGGATGGAGGAACAGAGGGAGAGACTGACAAAAACAGATGAGGTGTATAGCTAAGGACAAGATAGAAAATGTTAGAAGATAGGTGCAAGAGTCTGTGGAGTAAGAAAGTATGATTGCACATGATACAAATGGATGGAAAGTGGTTGTGAAAGCAATGGCAATGAAGTTTTCAGGTCTTTTACTGAAGGTTCGCCTGAATCTGGCCAGATCAGCTAACAAGGCCAAATGCAGGGAAAGGATCTAGATCTACTATGGAGGAGCATGAGAAAGCCACTTATGTTGTTAGGCTATGATACATTGGGACTGTGTATGCTGCACAACTGACTCATTTAGTGTGATTGGTGAACATAGATCCTTTCCCTTCCCTAAAGACTTAGAAGCAAGGATGTGATGTGATGGAATGCTTGTGTATGTGTGTGTGTGTATGTGTATGTGTGTATGTGTGTGTGTGTGTGTGTGTGTGTGTGTTTACCTAGTTGTATTTATCTAGTTGTAATTTACAGGGCCTGAGATATGCTCATGTGGTCCCATCCTCATATCTACACTTGTTTAGTTTTTTCCTCAAAGTTGTGCATACTTGTTGCTGATACTACATCCTCACTTAGCTTGTTCCATACTTATATATTTTTCTGTAGGAAACTATGTTTCTTTATGTTATTCAAACATCTTTTTCTTAGTTTTTTGCCGTGCCCTCATGTGTATCTGGTATTTTCTACTCTGAGCAGTAGTTTCCCATTATCAAATTCTTATATTTACCTTGCAGTGTACATAGCATGAGCCAAAACTCATTTTGTCCTGTCTCCATAACCATATTTATTCATTTTCTCTTTAAACATGTGTACACTGTTTGCCACAACCACCTCTTGCTTCAGATCATTCCAGATTTCAATAGTTTGATATGGGAAGCTGTATTTCTTCATGTTGCTCAAATATCCACTCTTCTTTATTTTCTTCCCATGCCCCCTTGTCCATCTCCCTCCCTCCTCCATCTGTGTTACCAAGTCATTTCTGTTTATCCTTTCTATATTGTTTACTAATTAGTACATTGTTATTAGGTCTCCTCTTTCTCTTCTCTTTTGTAGTGTTGGTAATCCCATCTCCAAGTCTTTCAATTCTGGTACCACCTTTGTCGCTATCCTCTGTATTCTTTCCAGTTTCCATACTATGTGGGTCCTAAACTACGTATTCCAATTTAGGTTGTATCATGCTTGTTATAATTTTCTTTATCTAAATAGTTAAATGCCACATTAATGTTTGTTTAACAAGCTGTATGTAGAGCCAAATATTCTGTTTATGTGGCTTTCAGGTGATAGTGTGTTCTGGATCATTACTCCCAAATCTTTTTCATTATTTTCTTGTTATTATTTCTCCTCCCATTTTGTAATTCCATGAAAGTCTCCTTCTACTTTTTCCTATTTCCAACACATGGCATTTTCTGGCATTGAATTCTAGTTTCCATCTTTGCCTCCATGCATGTATCTTCTCAGTATCCTTTTGTAACTTCTTGCAGTCATTTTCATCCTTTATTATTTTCATTATTTTTGCTTCTTCAGTGAAAAGGTTTATGTGACTATTTAGATCCTCTGTCATATCATTTACATATATTTGAAACATAATAGGTGCCAACACAGATCCTTGTGGTATCCTACTTGTCACTTTGTGCCAACCTGAATTAGTGTCTCTGATTACTGTTCTCATTTCCCTCCCTAGTAAATTATCATCCATCCATCTCAATGTTGCTCCTTTTAGTCCTCCTTCATTCTCTAGCTTCTAGATAAGACTTTTGTGGGGAACTTTATTGAATGCTTTTTTTGAGATCCAGGTATACTGCATCAACCCATCCATCCCTCTCTTGCACTCCATCTATAACTCCTGTATAAAAGAAAGAAGAAAAATTATAATGTGTGTGTGTGTGTGTGTGTGTGTGTGCACATGCATGCGTGCGTGCGTGCGTGCGTGTGTGTGTCTGAGTGCATGTTTGCATGTCAGTGTGCAGGCACATTGTTTCAGCTTTTCTCCTTTGTAGGGGATGTTGTCTGGGTATATAGTTAGGTAAAAAGAGATATTCTATTATTTTTCCCTTTAGCACACATTAAATGTGACTCCCAGATTGGAGAATAAAAAGCTGTTGCCTGTTTTTTTTTTTATGTGGTCAAAACATGCATATTACCTACAAAGCTGTCTACACTGGAGCCAGACCATGCTGTTTTGTGGGCAAGAAAGATGTGAGGCTTAATGTTTTATCAGTTATTATTTTTCAGGTCCTAACAGCAGCACTTCGGGGCCATGGGCTGCGTTTTGCCTCCTTTGTCCGTCAGGAAGGTTACATAGGTGGTCAGTGGGTACCTGCAGCAAGTGGCAAATTGTTCCCTGTTACTAACCCGGCCAATGGTGAGGTGAGTTTTCTTTCCCCTTTCTTATTAGATGTAAATTTTGGTATTAGAGTCTCAAGGCATTTTCCTGCTGTGGAAGTAAGGTGATTAAAATCACGTGATTAAAGAATACATATATCAATGGAAGTAATTCTATGAACTAGAAAAAGAAAAAATGCAGATGTCTTCTGTTTGATAGATTCTTTTCATAAGTTGAGTTACTTATGATAAAAAGTGACTCCAAGGCTTTTCTTTAAGATTTACATTGATACTCATTATTCCTAATATCTTGTGGCATTTTGTAACAATTTTGTAAGGAAGTGTGAGGGTGTTGATAATAATGAAGTCTTAATTTCCAGGAAGATGAAAGAAAACTTTATAATGTGGGAAACTGATCAATAGTTACTCTGATGCCATGTTGATAGTATAATTTCCTCAGAGGAATTTAGAACTATTTACACATATGTACTTTTATTTTACCTTGGTGACTATCAAGAAAAAATGGGAGACAACACTGTTGCACCAGAGAGAGAGAGAGAATATTGATGTTATTGTTTAATGTAAAGGAACAAAAGGAAATTTAGATCATTGCTCATATGATTCTTCTGTATAATTCTTCAGCAGACTAGGCATACTGAATGGTACTCTTCCTTAGGTGGTGGGCAATGTGGCTGATATGGGAGAACAGGATGCACAGGCTGCTATAGATGCTGCCTATAATGCCTTCCAAACATGGCACAAGACGACAGCCAAGGTGAGTGTTTCGTGGGAGTGCATGCATAACAGACCATTTCGGGATGTGTATTATTTGAGTGGTATATTGCTTAGTTATTTTGAGTCATTTTGAGTCATATTTTTACACAAGTGTCAACTCTTATGTCAGAAATAATAAATTGTAAAAAGAATGATAAAATAATCTTAATGCTTTGGAATACTGTTGAAAATGTAAAACTTGCTCAAATAAACTGTAACATGAATTATTGCAGACTGATCTTACATGGATTAGTTTGTGGAAGGACTATCTGGATCAAGTAGTATTCCAGATGGAAAGTGCTATGGATAGTCTGTGACTAAAATTTTCCCTATTTTGTAATGCTTGTTCTCTGAAAATGTTTAAAAGTCTAATCCATGAGATGGAATCTTAAAGTACTTCACATCATACTGTTCATTCTATAGATTATCAAGTCCAAGTGGAGTTTAGTCAGTCTGAGTGTCCACTGTAGCAAGGCTTTTCTCCTTTTTAGATACATTTCTGGTGTTTTCAGTTACTTCATATATGCTGAGTCTATTCCTAAGTCTCCATTTTCCTCAGTTTGGTACCATTTCTTCAGAATGGCTGCTGGTCAACTCCCATAGATCACATTTACTTTAGTATCATATTACATGTAGGGTTAAATAAGAGACAACTGTATATGTAAAGAATCTGCTAATAATTGTAGTTTTCCTAAAAGGAACAGTAATTGTAGTTTTCCTAAAAGGTCTCATTTCATTATATACTATTTTGCTACTGAAGGAACTCTTGAAATGGTTCAAACTCTTGTGGAAATTAAATTACACATTTATAAGTAAAAGCGTGTCTGATGAAAGCTAGAAGCTAGAGTTACCAGCACAAAGCAGGTGATGCTGCATTAGGAGGAGAGGGAGGGAATGAGGATAGAGGAATGCAGTAGTGCTTTATTGCTGCGAGTAATGCACACGTTACTTGCGTTCACAGCTGGCTGCAGGCACAAGTGCAGTTAGCTTAGGTTATCATGAAGACTATAAATTGCTAGATTTCATATATATATATATATATATATATATATATATATATATATATATATATATATATATATATATATATATATATATATATATATATATATATATATATATAATTTTTTTTTTTCATTGATATAGCTTGCCACATCATTCTCATTTGTTTTTTTCTCTTATCTAATCAGTATCAGAATGTTATATCTCACCATCCTCTTTTAATTAACAACCCATTTCTTCTCCATTAATAGGCATACCCACTTTTCTTCACAACTCCTTATCTCTGTACATACTAGTCCTTCCTTGTACACTTTTATAGCTTTCATTATCTACTCTTTTTATACTGGAGACATTTTTTTTTTTTAAACTGCATTCTAATGCTGTGCTTCATTTCTAGACCTTTTGACTTTTGCTGTATCTCCATATCCCACTTGCATTTGTTACTGTTGGAGTCACACACATATTGGGATATACTGAGGTGCCTTTTATTTTGTACAATCATGTTCACTGTTGTTCCTATCAGAATGCACTCTGATGGTATCATTATTTTCTATCTTGTCTCTACTTTTAAACAAGTTGGAAACCTTTCCCATCTTCAGAAATGCAAGATAAAATATATTTTTCAGATTTTAGTCAATCATCAATTTCATTATTCTTTTTTTGTCTATTTTGCCTCTTCCTTTTTAAGTTAGGGACAATAAGGCTTCCTTTTAGCTTTTGATTGTGGTTTAAAAGAGCAAGGAATAAGTGAGGAAAAAGAGCTGGATGTTCATAGATTTTAATTTTGGGCAGGAGAGGTCAGATCTCCTGCGTAAATGGTACAACTTAGTACAGGAACATAAGGAAGATCTAGCACATCTTATGGTCTTGGAATCTGGCAAGCCCCTGGTCGAGGCACGTGGGGAGATAGCTTATGGTAGTGCCTTCCTTGAATGGTTTTCTGAAGAAGCCAGGAGAATATATGTGAGTATGGCATTTGCTTTGTGTGAATCTCTCTTTGTTAATTACTGTAGAGTCACTGAATGAATATAACATTTTTTGTTTTATAGTAAAAAAAAAAAAAAAAAAAAAAAATCTGAACTGGTCTTCCCTGACAGATACTAAACATAGTAACATAATGTGTGTGTGTGTGTGTGTGTGTGTGTGTGTGTGTGTGTGTGTGTGTGTGTGTGTGTGTGTGTGTGTGTGTCTGTGTGTGTGTGTGTGAACTGCTACAGGGTGAGGTGGTGCCAAGTCCTGCCACCAGCAAGGAAATCATCTTCGTTCGTCATCCCATTGGTGTGGCCTCAATGATCACTCCGGTAAGTGTGATGCATGTGATTGGGAGTTTTCTGGATTCTTAGACAAGTCTTTATGATGAACTGTGTGCCAGGCAAGCAGAAATATTTAGAGATGATTAGTGTTAGGGTTCACAAATGTATTAAATATTTTAGGCTTAGGAGGTTAGGCTTAGGAGGAACAACATAATGAGAGAGAGAGAGAGAGAGAGAGAGAGAGAGAGAGAGAGAGAGAGAGAGAGAGAGTCACAAACTAACACTGTTCACACACTCATTAATGTACTTAGGCCCCAAGATATGGAACAATGTTCCAATACACATCAGACACACTACAAACCTATCATCTTTTAGGGAAAAATATAAGAAATATTTGTTGTCTTTTATTGGTTATGATTAGTAATATGTACTATACAAGCTTATTATTATTTTTTTTTATTTATTATTATTATTATTATTATTATTATTATTATTATTATTATTATTATTATTATTCCTATTAATAAAATTATTATCTTACTATATTTTGTCATAAATGTAGTTATATTATAACTTTTTTTATCTTTTCTTTCATAATTTAATCATATACATACTGTTCCAGTTTGTATCTTTAAATGTGTTTAGCTTTTTCTTGTGACACTGTCTTTGCTTTTCAATAATAATGCGTTTTCTCACTAATTCTTTTTTTTTTTTTTCAATTTGCCCATGAAGCTTTCCTTTATTGACTCTCAAACTATATGTACAAGTGACAAGCATATTATAGTGTTTAAAGTGTTAAAAAAGAGAGAGAAAGAGAGAGAGAGAGAGAGAGAGAGAGAGAGAGAGAGAGAGAGAGAGAGAGAGAGAGAGAGAAATGGTTGTGTGTCTTAGCTAGTAATCTTGACAATGGCCGATGATGCAATGCTCTCTCTCTTTTTCCCTCTCAGATAAGTTAACAGAGAGAGAGAGAGAGAGAGAGAGAGAGAGAACAATGTCATTGCCCATTGTTACTGGCTGTCACGCATGCACAATTCATCTCTCAAACATGCAGTTGACAGTGTGTCAACCAACTCTCCTGATGCAGTTGACAGTGTGTCAACCAACTTTCATGCATTTTAAGACGTAGGATGTTCATAAAATAAGGCAGGCATGCAATAATTTTTAAATATGCCATAGTTTGCAGTTTCATAAAATAAATTGAGTGTTCATTAGCCTTAAAGGAGTCATTATACCAGAAATTTGGTCAACAGAGGTTCATTATGTCTGCAGTTGATTGTATTTAAAAACATGTAACAAAAAAATTTGGGTGTTTTTTGGGGGCTAGAGTGGTTTAATGGCATTTCAATTAATTTCAATGGGGAAAATTTATTTGACATACAAGCAAATTGAGTTACAAGCTCCGCCACGGAACAAATTAAACTCGTAAGTCAAGGTACCACTGTATATGCCTGTTGTGTTGATATGTATATATATTTTGTGTTCTCAATAGTAAGCATTCCTTTGACACACTTTATTGACTCATATGAACATTTTGCATAGTGTATGCAGTGTTTCCAACACTTCTCAACCCAGTCGGCACCATAATCAAGCAGTACATTCATGTCATAAAAGGATAGGTACGTCAATACCTTGTTACTAAGGAGTAGAATAAAATGGTATTGTCTGACAGTAATCTGGTTCAAGCAACCTCATAATTTTTGGAAATTTTGGATCACATCTTGTATTACTCTAAGCAGAGGCAGATTCCCATAACTCTTGCAAGGATCCAATATTTCATTTACATCTGGGCTGTGGAGCCAACATTGCATGTGGAACTCTCCTCTGACTCTTGAAAATGCTGTTGAGGCTTGTACTGGCTTGTGAACAATGAGTTATTTTTGGATGCCATTTCAATTAAACTAATATATATGACCCCCCCCAAAAAAAAAAAGAAGTTTCCTTTTCATAACTGGACCTAATTTTTCATTGTCTAGGCCTATAAAGAAATAAAGTAATGTCTCAGTGCCATTTTCACCCCTTTGACCAAATGTGCACTTTGAAACTAGAGGGGATCTAGTCATAATGATGTGTGGTCAAGAAATACATTTATGTGTGTAGTGTGTCCTATTTTACTCAGCATAGCTTAAACATGGTTTGTGGCTTGAAAATAAAAAAAAAATATATAGGAAAGATACTTAAATACTGAATATAAGAGCTACTTGGCATAATGGCAGTGTGATGCCATCATTGTTACACAATGACACTGTAGTGGCAAAATCCCATTGGATTTCTGAGACTGCCAGAGCTCAGTGACAAAATTCCTTAGTTTTCATACATAAGTGTTTAATTATGGTCATTCTGATGTCAATAATTGCCTTTTTAGCACTGGAATTTGATCTATTGACACATAAGGACATGCTAGTATGTCCAGCTTTGCTTGGCTTGAAATATGGAGTACATATATTCTTACATCTATGTTTGCTTTCTTTATTTTTAAGGAACCAAACAATCTATAGATTGTTATTCTACATAGAAAAATGATGAAACTCCATTGCTCTGCATTTTTAGTAGCTACAGCATCTATGTAGAAAAAAATGTGATCACAGTCAAACCTGCAATGCTGTTGTTTGTCCTGTATGCAGATTGTCTCTAGTTGGAGATTTATGATATTTTTCATAATGATGTTGCACTTTCCTGGAGGAAGCTGTGGAAAATGTAGAATATTGCTTTATCTTAGGATTTATTATAAAAGTATTATACAGGTATAGTTTATTAATAGTTCTTTGTACAAGGATCACAAATGAGTTTTTGTGTATGGTGGTTGAACAATAAGTATATGTAGAATTCAGCATGAAAGGAAACAATTATTCATCTGTATGTGAGAATGAAGAGGTGATTTCTAAAATAGGAGAGGTGAGGCACTGGTTAAGTGCATGTGAAGCTGAAGTCGGTGCTTCTTTATCTATTCTGTACTGCCCACAATACCAGAAAGAAACTAGAACACCTTACAAACTGATACACAGACACAATGTAGTGCAACAATTATTGACTGCAGTATAGCATATATATACAGTATGTAAAACTGTGAAAATTGTTTCATATAATAAATTAAACAAGTGCAATCATCCTAGTCCTTACTAGATTTTCTTGAAGAAAATTGGTTATTTTTCATTTCTTGTCACTTGAAATTACACACAGAAATTATATATATATATATATATATATATATATATATATATATATATATATATATATATATATATATATATATATAATGATAGACAAAATATTTAAGAAGCACTTAAAATACTTATTCATCTCTTACTTTTGACAGTGGAACTTTCCTAATGCCATGATCACACGCAAGGCAGGAGCAGCTCTAGCTGCTGGCTGCACCTGTGTTGTCAAGCCAGCCGAGGACACTCCTTTCTCTGCTTTGGCTCTTGCTGAACTTGCTGAGAAAGCTGGAATCCCTCCAGGTGGGCTTGATATTCAGTCATTGGTTTTCTATTTGAGTAGCTTTTCTAAGCTAATACTGCCACTTCTCATTTCCAGTTTCCTGTTTATACATATATATATGTATGTATGTATGTATATATGTTTTTTTATGTGGGAGGGACACTGGCCAAGGACAACAAAAATTCAATAAAAAAAAAAAAGCCCACTGAGATGCCAGTCCCAGAAAAGGGTCCAAAGTGGTAGTCAAAAATTGAAGGATGTGTCTTGAAACTTTCCTTTTGAAAGAATTGAAGTCACAGGAAGATGGAAATACGGAAGCAGGTAGGGAGTTCCATAGTTTACAAGAGAAAGGGATGAATGATTGAGAATTCTGGTTAACTCTTGCATTACGGAGGTGGGCAGAATAGGGGTGAGAGAAAGAAGAAAGTCTTGTGCAGTGAGGCCGCAGGAGCAGGGGAGGCATGCAGTTAGCAAGATCAGAAGAGCAGTTAGCATGAAAATAGTGGTAGAAGATAGCAAGAGATGCAACATTTTGGTGATGAGAGAGAGACTGATGGCAGTCAGTTAGAAGAGAGGAGTTGATGAGATGAAAAGCTTTCGATTCCACCCTGTCTAAAAGAGTGGTATGAGCGGAACCCCCCCAGACATGTTAAGCGTACTCCATACATTGACAGATAAGGCCCTTGTACAGAGTTGGCAGCTGAGGGGGGGGGTGAGAAAAACTGGCAAAGACGTCTCAGAATGCCTAACATCATAGAAGCTGTTTTAGCTAGAGATAAGATGTGAAGTTTCCAGTTTAGATTATAATTAAAGGACAGACAGAGGATGTTCTTTGTAGAAGAGGGAGTCAGTTGAGTGTCAGTGAAGAAGAGGGGATAGTTGTCTGGAAGGCTGTGTCAAGTTGATAGATGTTGATAGATGAAGGAATTGAGTTTTTGATTGCTCTGGCCCAATCAGAAATTTTAGAAAGATCATAAGTCAGATGTTCTGTGGCTTCCCTGTGTGAAATGTTTACTTCCTGAAGGGTTGGATGTCTCTGAAAAGACGTGGATGTTTTCCATGGTCTTGCTGGCCTTAACCCTTGGAAGGCTCTTGGTCTCTACTATTGTTCTCTGAAACTGTGCCTCCATGCTTGCACCTTGCCTAGTCAAACTCTTTCAACTCTGTCAACATCTACCTTTCCTTGTAGCTGGAAGTTTGCTACATTCAGCCTGTTCCTAAAAGGGTGACCATTCTAATCCTTCAAACTACCATCCTATTGCTTTAATTTCCTGCCTATCTAAAGTTTTTGAATCTATCATCAACAGGAAGATTCTTAAACATCTATCACTTCACAACCTTCTATCTGATTGCCAGTATGGGTTCCTTCAAGGCTGTTCTACTGGTGATCTTCTGGCTTTCCATATTGAGTCTTGGTCATCCTCTTTTAGAGGTTTTGGTGAAACTTTTGCTGTTGCCTTGGGCACATCAAAAGCTTTTGATAGAGTCTGGCACAAAGTTGTGATTTCCAAACTACTCTCCTACAGCTTCTATCCTTCTCTCGGTAATCAGGGATTATGAGGGATGAAGCATATGTTTCCAACATTTCATGACAACCTAACCAGGTTAGTTAGGTCATGGTGTAAATCAGACAATGCCAGCTGAATCAAGGCAATTGTTTCTAGTAAATGAATTTTCTCTTCAGTAATTTGTTTTAATAGAAAAATGACATAATTTTAGTAGTATTGTTTGCAGCAACTTCCAAGTGATTTATAGCTGAATGAACATGTCAGAGATCACGAATAGTAATATTAAGTATTCCTGAATGAATGTTTAGTTGCTGGCATTCTTCCTTTGAAAGATGTACTAAATCATTCAATTGACTGTGAATGTTATCAACTTCTGTCTGAGTTGCTACTCCAAGAAATAAATTAGCCAGTGTGCCCACAAAGTTTATAGTGCCTCTCTTCATACGGTGATGAGGCGAATGACTGCTGATAGATTTAAAAAATTCAACTGTATCCTTGGAAAGTTTATCAAACTCCATTCGGAAGTTATCTAATGTGCGACCCAATAAATCAACTGTGGGATATGATCTGTTCATATGCTCCATGCTCCATGATACATCTGCTGTAAGGTTTAAAAAAGTGTGTACCAAAGGAGCAATGATTGTTTTTGTATCTACAACAATAGGATGATATATGATCATCCTGTGATCATCATCTTAAAAGCTGGGGTGAAGACTATTTTGGCCCTCAGGGGCTGCTCTCTTTCTGGGTGAATTGTCTCAATTAATCCAGAGTGAAAAGTCTTGAAACAAGAATCTCATGCACTTAATATTTCTGCACAGAACCATGCCAAGTCCAACTAGTCAAAAACTCCTTCATTAACAGAAAGTGTCAAAATCTTTCAAGATCTAACCCTCCTTGTGACTTCTGGCATCTAGCCAAAAACATCTCCAATAACTTTGCTTCTTCTTTCCCTCCTTTATTTCAACCAGATGGTACCACTGCTATCACATCTATTTCTAAAGCTGAATGCTTCGCTCAAACCTTTTGCTAAAAACTCTACCTTGGACGATTCTGGTCTTGTTCCTCCCTCTCTTCCACCCTCTGACTACTCCATGCTACCTATTAAAATTCTTCGTAATTATGATTTCCATGCCCTTGCTGGCCTAAACCCTCAGAAGGCTTATGGACCCGATGGGGTCCCTCCTATTGTTCTCCAAAACTGTGCTTCTGTGCTTGCACTTTGCCTAGTCAAACTCTTTCAGCTCTGTCTGTCAACATCTACCTTTCCTTCTTGCCTACATTCAGCCTGTTTCTAAAAAGGGTGACCATTCTAATCCTTCAAACTACTGTCCTATTGCTTTAATATCCTGCCTATCTAAAGTTTATGAGTCTATCCTCAATAGGAAGATTCTTTAACATCTATCACTTCACAACCTTCTATCTGATTGCCAGTATGGGTTCTGTCAAGGCTGCTTTACTGGTGATCTTCTGGCTTTCCTTACTGAGTCTTGATCATTCTCTTTTAGAAATTTTGGTGAAACTTTTGCTGTTGCCTTGGACATAAAAGTTTTTGATAGAGTCTGGCACAAAGCTTTGATTTCCAAACTACCCTTCTACAGCTACTATCCTTTTCTCTGTAACTTTATCTCAAGTTTCCTTTCTGACCGTTCTATTGCTGCTGTGGTAGACAGTCACTGTTCTTCTCCTAAATCTATTAACAGTGGTGTTCCTCAGGGTTCTGTCCTGTCACCCACTCTCTTATTATTCATCAGTGACCTTCTAAACCAAACTTTTTGTCCTATCCACTCCTACGCTGATGATACCACCCTGCACTTTTCCACATCTTTTCATAGACGTCCAACCCTTCAGGAAGTAAACATTTCATGCAGGGAAGCTACAGAACGCTTTACTTCTGATCTTTCTAAAATTTCTGACTGGGGCAGAGCAAACTTGGTATTGTTCAATGCCTCAAAAACTCAATTCCTCCTTCTATCAACTTGACAACCTTCCAGACAACTATCCCCTCTTCTTCAACGACACTCAACTGTCGCCCTCTTCTACACTGAACATCCTTGGTCTGTCCTTTACTTATAATCTGAACTGGAAACTTCACATCTCATCTCTAGCTAAAACAGCTTCTATGAAGTTAGGCGTTCTGAGACGTCTCCGCCAGTTTTTCTCACCCCCCCAGCTGCTAACTCTGTACAAGGGCCTTATCTCTCCATGTATGGAGTATGCTTCACATGTCTGGGAGGATTCCACTCATACCACTTTTCTAGACAGGGTGGAATCAACAGCTTTTCATCTCATCAACTCCTCTCGTCGAACTGACTGTCTTCAGCCTCTCTCTTATTGCTGCAGTGTTGCGTCTCAAGCTGTCTTCTACCGCTATTTTCATGCTAACTGCTCTTTTGATATTGCTAACTGCATGCCTCCCCTCCTCCCACAGCCTTACTGCACAAGATTTTTTTCTTTCTGTCACCCCTATTCTGTCCACCTCTCAAATGCAAGAGTTAACCAGTATTCTCAATCATTCATCCCTTCCTCTGGTAAACTCTGGAACTTCCTTCCTGCTTCTGTATTTCCACCTTCCTAGACTTGAATTCCTTCAAGAGGGAGGTTTCAAGACACTTGTCCTTCAATTTTTGACTACCACTTTGGACCCTTTTCTGGGACTGGGATCTCAGTGGGCTTTTTTATTTACTAGATTTTTGTTGCCCTTGGCCAGTGTCCCTCCTAAAATAAAAAAAAAATAAATAAAAAAAAACTATTACCTATTTATTAATACTCAACCACTTTAACTCACTGTAACTGAGGTATAGCAGGTGTACATGAGAAACTGAAACTGTACAAAAAGACAGTAATAACTGTAAGTTTATATTGGATAATGAAAACTGAAAGAAAAAAAATCACTCATTCTTTTATAACACTGACAGTGGCTACACTTCCTACATGGAGGTAAGAATTTTTCCCTCCCTCAGCCTTCTCCACACCCAGATGCTCTCACAAGGCTACCTCACTTTTAAGGCGGGTTCATACTTGGTGAAAAGTATTGGAAGTATTGGTGTGAAAATCACATGCCATTACTTTTGACGATTTATCAAGCACCTCCTCTATATACCCAAGGAAAATGTCAAATGTATTGGCGTGCATGGTGTTGGTAACGGGGTTGGAGCTTTGTTGGCCACACATACTGATTTCTCGCCAGTGTGCCTGTGGCATTGGCGATGAGAGGATTACTTTTTGTGATTATGGTCACCATGTACAACTTGCAACTTGACCTGCCTTCACTTTCTTGTTTGTGTACAGCTCTCAAAGGAGAAAATTGCAGCTATTGCATCCCTGATTGTGTCAGGGAAAAGTAATGAGGAAATTTCCACTCTGACCAGAGTTGCACTCTGAACAGTCCAATGCTGGAGTAAGAAAATCACAGAGTTGAGTTGCTGGAGTTGAGAATCCACCCCATCACAAATCTTACTCTGGGAGATCCTGTAAAACAACTAAGAGGACTCTCAAACTCATCTCATGTCAGATGGAGGCTGAGCCCCATGTAATGGCAAAAGAAATGAAGGGAAAGAATTGTCTGCTACTGAGGGAGGTAAGTGTTTGTATGATCCAACACTGCCTCAAGGATAACCTTTCTTTCACCAGCCACGATGAAAACTATTGCTTGCCAAGAAACATAGACTGAAAAGGGTTATATTTCGTAAAAATATTTGAATTGGGACCTGAAGCAATGGGAACAATTCACGTGTTATGGACTAATGAGGCAACCTTTACAGTGATTAGAAATAGAGGAGGGAAGGTGTGGATGAGGTCTGGCATGGATCCATACTTGCTAAAGTACACACAAGCCTCAGAGAAACACCTGGATTCAGTGATGATATGGGGTGCCTTCAGGTACCATGGGAAAGGGAAGCTTGTTGTACTGCTGAGGAACATAACTGTGAACAAAGGCTACTGCTTGGAGCTCTTCACCGAATGCCTTGAAGACTGCTTTGGCTGCTATCAGTCCAGGATGCCCCAACAGGTCAGTGCACTGGGCTACATGGCAGAATTAATAAAGGATTGGCTTGAGTGGATTGGTGTTGACTACATCAAAGACTGGCTGGGGAATTCCCCAGATCTTAACCCTATCAAGAACATCTGGGGGCTCATCAAGAGGCACCTCAGGGGAAGGGACACCTCAGCTTTGCCTAAGCTCGTGGGGCACCTTTATGACATATGAGACAACCTTGAGCTGTGTCTCCTTCATTAGCTGGCTGAATCTGTTCCAAGATGCCTGGCTAGTTTTGTAAAGCATTAGGGACTCCCCACAAAGTACTAGAACTAGTGAGTACTCTCTACTTATTTCTTTTTAACTTTTTATATTACATGAACACACATTGCAAGGTGATGCCATTACTTTTGGCGTTGACTGTACATGCAGTAGAGACAAGTTACAATAGAAAAGCATGTTGGTTGTCAAAATATGATGAAGATGGCAATGTAGATGTTTAAGAATTTTTACAACAAAGGGAATGATGTTCTTATTGCTCTTTCAGGCTTTGATCCTTGTACTGCTTATAGTTCAGATGGGATCCCTCCCCATAACCTTGCTTTCATGCTCAAATCCTCTCAGGTTACTCTTCTCATTGTCTATCAACATCCACCTTTCATGCTGGAAGTTTGCCTACATTGAGTGAAAAATGCAGTGTGTTGTCATTGAGCTGTATGATGTTTCAGGTGTGGTGAATGTGGTGACAGCTTCTCATGACAACACTCCTGCTGTGGGCAACCTGATGTGCTCCAGTCCTAAGGTGGCTGGTGTCTTCTTTACAGGTAGAGTTCCATGTGTATTTAGCTTGCATAGATACATATATTTGCACAACTTTTTATGTGGCATGTGGAAAATTTGGCAGAAAAGTGCAAGTAGTGAGTGATCTTTGTGCTTCATTATTTTTGGAACAATTCACTACATGTAAATGACACAAAAAAAATTGTGCCTCGATGTCATAAAAGTAATTGAATAACTAGGCATTGGTAATGTTTCTGTAATCACAAAAATTAATGTATGAGGGATCTTGTATGTTAGATGTTAAACTCAGGCCAAAGATTTTATAAGGCATTTGTATCATTGCCAGTGTGTGTAGTAGAAAAAAAAAAAAAAAAAAAAAAAAAAAAAAAAATATATATATATATATATATATATATATATATATATATATATATATATATATATATATATATATATATATATATATATATATATATATATATATATATATATATATATATATATATATATATATATATACTTACTATTGACTTTCACATAGCCCCAGGGTAAAGTGACCTTGAGAAAAAAAAGTAGTGTGACCTGCAGAAAAGATGCAGTAGTACATAAAATTGTTTCATGGATTTTATAAGGCATTTGTATCATTGCCAGTGTGTGTAGTAGGAAAAAAAAAAAAAAAAAAAAAAAAATATATATATATATATATATATATATATATATATATATATATATATATATATATATATATATATATATATATATATATATATATACTTCATATATTTACTATTGACTTTCACATAGTCACAGGGTAAAGTGACCTTGAGAAAAAAAAGTAGTGTGACCTGCAGAAAAGATGCAGTAGTATATAAAATTGTTTCATGGATTGTACACCACAGAAATTTAACATGACAGAGCTCAAAACTATGGAGGGGGAAAAAAAAGAAAAAAAAAAAAGTTTGTGGCCCATTGTGGCATTTACAGACTTATGGTTGTGATGCTTCATGTATTGAAATAGTTACAACTTTCATTGCTATGGAGTACCCACTGAGATTTTTCCATGTTCGATTTCTTTCTTAGGTTCAACTCGTGTTGGGAAACTACTATATCGTCAGTGTGCACAGGGAGTGAAGCGTATTGGTCTGGAGCTTGGGGGCAATGCACCATTCATTGTCTTTGATTCTGCAAATGTCAAAAATGCAGTGGCAGGTCTCATGCTGGCTAAATTCAGGAATACAGGACAGGTGAGGAACTGGCAGATATAAATAGACTGGGAAAGTTTGTTTATACTTCTGGGAAGGGAATGGCCTGTACATTTTGCATGTTCATAAAAGCTAAAACAAAGGCAAGTGGGATCCCCTTCCTTTGTATTTTTATTCTTTTGATGAAACAAGGTTTTATGTAGATGCCTGGTCTTGACAACCACCATTACAGTGAATATCAGTAAAGTATATAGATAGTGCTTGTTTATACAGTATTTATATACCAGACACAGTGCTACATACACACAAACACTAAAAATGTGAAATATACATTTCTTGCAGAATTTTTGAAATACTCATACTCCACATGATTCCAAAAGACTACTCTTTCCTCTTCATCCCTTTCAGGTCCATTTGCACTTGCAAACCTTGACAGTTATTATCTCAGTTTCTTTTGTCATCTATATCAGTCAGTGACACCTTTCCTTTCCAACACACCTTGCTGCATTTTTGAGCTCACCCTCTTTCTCCACATGCAGCCTTCTACTGTCCTAAACACACATTCAGTCTTCCTTCTCATCTTAATTTCACTCACTGTTAGCAAATCTGGCTTCTATATCTCAAATGCATTTCCTTTTATTTCAAATGCATTCCCAATCTTTCACACATACTGTAATCACACACATTCATAGACCATATCACAACAAGGTTTGGGAAGATTTTAATTTTTAGTTTCCCCACTCCCTCCAGTTTGCTGTGTCTCATACTAGTGAGCTTATGCTATGGTAATTTTAAAACTTAGCAGTTACTGTAGTAGACCTGAAAAGCAAAACAGGTTAAATATTTGAAAAAAAAAAATGCAGTATGAATGTGGATAGAACATCTTCCATGCAGTGAAAGCTGTGACAGGCACACAGTTGTGCAATATGCCTTGAAGCTCACAATGTAAATACAACAGGGTGGTAGTTGGCATGATATTAGCAAAGCTAAGTGTGGCATGTCATCCTTATAATTTCAAAAAGGCAACTGCATGTTCATGCAATTCTGTGTTTTTGGTGTTGGAATGAATAAGGGTTATTTTTTTATTACTCAATGATGTACATAAAAAAAGATTCAAAGATACTGGACATATCAGTTATCTTAGTAAATCATTGGTCACTTTTTGTCTGGCTATAGAGAAAGTTTTTAAGTGGTGGATGTCAAAAACAGTTGTCATAATCCTCCAACTTACCTCCAACTAAAGGTAAGGTAAAGTCTGTGCAGGAACTGCACTGATTATTTGTACACCAAACACTTTAAAGTTCAAGTCTAGGTTGCTGAGAGTTAAGGCTGGGGTTCTTACAGTGGGGTAAGCCACAAATGCAGTTCAGAAAGACTAACTCTTATTAACCAGTAAATAAACATTCCCACAATACATGCAGGCAACAGAAGACAATAACTCCACAACATTTTTTTAAACTTTGAGTAACATTCCAATAAATCTTGACATTACTATTTACTTCACTTTAGTAAGACTTTATCAGTCAACTCAGGTTATTCAGTACCACATAACACAAACATGTACATGTACACACAATATAATTACATAAAGAATAATCAAATGCAACATTAAAATAATAGCACTACATGCGAAGTGCCTCAGAAGATACTAAACCTCTTATGAAGATTCAATATGATATCAACACATGAAAATAACATATGATATATAGAGACCACAGTATACTGAAAACAATGTACTAAGTCGAGACACACAAGGCACTTACGAAAAATCTTCTATGTATTACTTACGACCAAAGTGAGACAGAGAGCAACTGGGAGATTCATGGTGCTGCAGAATGAGAGCACCTTCCAAAAACTTGTAACACTCCACTCTGGGAGCCTAGGTAGGAGCCTGAAAGTGTCGCTCGCTGCTTTGCCTCATACTCAATTTGACGACAACATCGACCTACTTACATTGCTACCTACTGCTACATAAAGAGTTATCCTTTAAAGTCTAAAATATGACTAGTTAGTACACTCATCTCTTCCTTCAATATGCATGATCACCAGAATGCTTATACTTCATTTATTGATGCATAAGTTTGTAAGAAACATGTCTCGGTGGCAGTCTATAGGTAATCACCCTTACACACGAGCAATGTAGTTTTTTTGTGTCCTTTTAGCTCGCACATTCCTGAAGCTAATAGTGGGTCACTGTTTTGCAAGGCTATTGACTTATGTAGGCTGGCCCTATCTCTGTCTCATTAAAGTACATCAGTAAGTTTGTATTAAGAATTGACATGTGACTGATAAGTCCCAGTGCTCAGCCTCAGCACTTGGGTGCCTCGGCACCAGGGCCAGGGCATGCACTGTCCTGTTCATTGTCGGGGATGATGTGAGTGGGTGACAAAGCCTCACGTGGGGTCCTTCCACTATGGGCAGCATAGGTGCTGGTGTCGTCAGGGGCAATGCTATGTGCCGGGGGTCCTTGGCTACGACACAGTATTGGCATTTGTTAAAAGTATACTTCAGATTATTGTTTATGCAAGGGCATGTAGTATAATGAGTTTTCATTCATTGTTTTGCCTTTATTTCTATTTTTTGTCAAAAGCCTTGCCTTCCTGAATGTGTTGGAAAGAAAAGTATATGATACTGTAGAATCTTATTTAGTCAAATGACATAGAGGAGACTCCTTTAACTACCTAATTAAAAATTTTGATAACTTGACTCATAAATTTTGCCTCCACTGGAGAAAAGTCCTGTGATAGCTCTACAATGTGTATTTACCATATTTGTTGGTGTATTAGATGCACCTCTGCATAAGATGCACCCATATTTTACAAGGATGTTTTGTGTAAAAAAAAAATTTTTGTTTCATCATAAAGTTATGGAAAAAAATGTGTGTGTTATGTAAGAGGGCCACTGGCCAAAGGCAGCAAAGATGTTGAATGAAAAGAAAGGCCAGCTTAATGCCAGTTCTCATAGAGATGTAAAAAAAAAAAAAATAATAAAAAAAAATAAATAAAAAAATCCTTGAAAGAGTTGAAGTCATAGGAAAGAGGACATACAGAAGCAGGCAGTTAGTTCCAGAGTTTACCAAAGAAAGGGACGAACGACTAAGAAAACTGGTTAACTCTTGCATTAGAGAGGTGGACAGAATAGGGATGAGAGAAAGAAGAAAGTCTTGTGCAGCCAGGCCACGGGAGGAAGGCAGGCTAGTTAGCAAGATCAGAGGAGCAGTTACTGTGAAAATATCAGTAGAAGATAGCAAGAGCTGCAGCATTGTAGTGATGAGAGAGTGAGACTGAAGACAATTAGAGGAGAGGAGTTGATAAGACAAAAAGCTTTAGATTCCACCCTCTCTAAAATAGTGGTGTAAGTGGAATCCCTCCATACACATGAAGCAAACCCCATACATGGACAGATAAGGCCCCAGTACAGAATTAGTAACTGGGGTGATAAAACTGGCTGAGACAACACAGAACGCCTAACTTAGTAAAAGCTGCTTTAGCTAGAGATGAGATGTGAAGTTTCCAGTTTAGATTATAAGGACAGACTGAGGATGTTCAGTGTGGAAGAGGAGAACAGTTGAGTGTCATTGAAGAAGAGGGGATAAATATTTGGAAGGAAGTGTTGAGTTGATAGATGGAGGAACTGAGTTTTTGAGGCATTGAACATTAATAAAAATGTACTGCCCCAACCAGAAATTTACGAGAGAGCAGAAGTCTGGCGTTCTGTGGCTTCCCTGCGAGAACTGCTTACTTCCTGAAGGGTTGGATGTCTATGAAAAAATGTGGAAAAGTGCAACATAGAAGTGGATAGGACAAGAAGTTTGGTTTAGAAGATCATTGATGAATAATAGGGAGAGGGTGGGTGACAGGACAGAACCCTGAAGAACACTACTGATAATAGATTTAAAAGAACAGTGACTGCCTACCACAGCAGCAATAGAATGGTCAGAGAGGAAACTTCAAATGAAGTTACAGAGAGAAGGATAGATACCACAGGAGGATAGTTTGGAAATTAAAGCTTTGTGTCAGACTCTATCAAAGGGTTTTGATATGCCTAAGGCAACAGCAAAAGTTTCACCAAAATCCATGAAAGAGTGTGTTTTGTCCTCACATCTGGTGTGATGCAGTGCTGTGGCTGTGCAGTACTACCATCACATCTAAAACCGTGTGTGTGTGTGTGTGTGTGTGTGTGTGTATGTGAGAGAGAGAGAGAGAGAGAGAGAGAGAATTGCTAAGTTGAATGAGACTGAAAATGAAAATCGATGGAAGGAGTATAAATTCGAAGGAAATGGATGGAGGAAAAATAAAAAAAGGAGTAGAGGACAGGAAAAGAGAATACTTATTTCTCAATACTTTCTCTCCCTCTAATTGTTCACTCACTCCTCACCCTTGTTGCTTATATTTATTCTTTCCATTTTCTCCCTATCCTCCTCCTTCACTTTTCCTCCACTTCCTTGCCCCATGTACTTTCCTTCCACAGTTAAGTCCCTTCCTCCCCTTTTTCTTTTCCTCTCCCTTCCTCTTTCATCTGTCTCAAACCTCCATCCTTGTCACCTCCCCTTCCCCTTATCTTTCAGAGATAAGGGACAAGGGAGAGGAAGGGGGAAGAGAGAGAGAGAGAGAGAGAGAGAGAGAGAGAGAGAGAGAGAGAGAGAGAGAGAGAGAGAGAGAGAGAGAGAGAGAGAGAGATTTTATTAGTAGTAACAATATTTGTGCTTAGTGTACTACTGCTTCAACTCCACACTTATAGGCCTTGGCTGCATTAGACACATGGTAATTATTAGATACATTTTTCAAGAAAGGAAGTGTGTTTAATACACCACCAAATATGGAACCTAGTTGTATTGTACAGGGTCTGAGGTAAAGCTCATTTGTTCTGTCTCCAGGGAACCAGAAAATATAAAAAAATCCACAATTTTCTAAAAAATACATTAAATTTTCTTTAAATTTGCTCACACTAACAGCTGTAACCATCTCCTCACTTAAACTATTCCAGAGATCAATGCTTCGATACATGAAACTATTTCTTTGTGTCACTTAGACATTTACTCTTCTTAATCTTTTTTTGTATGTCCTCTCATACATCTCCCTTCATTCATATGTATCTCCAAAACTTTTCTGTCAACCTTTTTCATATGGTTTATTAATTTGTACTTATTATCAAGTATCCCCTTTCTCTTCTCTCTTCCAGTGTTGTTAGTCTCATTTCTTCCAGTTGCCCTTCATAAGTTTTTTCCTTTAATTCTGGCAATATCTTTGTTGCTGTCCTCTGTATTTGTTCTAGTTTCCTTATATTCTTCTTCCTATGTGGAGGCCATGTGACTGGCAGTGTACTCCAGCTTGGGGCATATCGTGGTTGTAATTACTTTTTTCATCATATCCATATACATGTTGGTAAAAGCCATTAATGTAACTTAGCATCTTATGTGGAGCCAAATATCCCACTTATATGTTTCTATGGTGACAGTGTGTCTTAAATGATCACCCTCAAATCCTGTTCTTTATTACTTTTCATTATCATATCTTCACCCATTTTATAGTTCCATGTAGGTCTTGCACTTTTCCCCATCTCCAACACATGAAACATGACTGGTGTCTGTGAAGAGATTACATTGGTTCTTATGGCGAAAACAGTTTCGGTTTTCGAACATTTTGGATTTCAAACGACATTCAGGAACAAATTAAGTTCTAGAACCAAGGTTCCACTGTATATCATGCCAAATTATAGATGCATCTTATACATAAGAAAATACTGCAGTTATTCACAGGTTTGGACCTTAAATAAAATGAAATAATTTTCAATCTCAGAATTTTTATCTGATAATGGAGATGTGTTCCTTACTTAAGATTTACATGAAAATTTTCAATGTTAAAATTTTTATCTACAGTAATAGAGATGTTCCTTACTTTAAGGAGACATTGTACATAGGTTGAGTATACTTTTGAGTTCAATAATGCTATGTAGATAATAATGTTTAACTTTTAATAGTATTTGATTTTTAAACAAAATTTTGAAAGCTAAAAACCACTTTATTGATTGATATATAAATTTTCTATATCAATATTTTTCTTTCTACTCATGGTTTGAAATTTTGTAATTATAAAATTTTTTCATTTGCAGAAATGTTTGTATTTTTTCCAGGTCTGGACCTTACTCTATGCAGTGCCAGCCATTTTCAACCATGGATCTGCTGGCCGTTTTTAATTTTTTTTTTTTTAATGTAATGAAAAATCCTAAACAACGTGAAGATATTGGGAAAACACATAGAAAGTGTGGGAAAACATGTAAAAGGTAGTTTAGCGAAGTGAAACATTTTATAAACCCACATTATAAGTTGCCTGTTGTGGATGAATATAATGTGATGAGTAGCAATGCTAGTGATGTTTGTGGTGCTAGCAAATTGTGGGTATCGCCAATGTTTATGAATGGTTATGACATCCTGGTCATGGTAAATCACCACAACACCAATGTACAAACAATTGATAAGCTACTCATAGTATGTAAGGGAATAAGGGTTGGCATTACATTATTCACTTCACTGCACAATCAGTAGGCTATTGCAGTTCATATGTGATTGAGTGTGTGGTGGCAGTTTTTCCTTTGGATTTCATAGAGAGACTATTTATAAGCAGTACTGAATCACTTTAGACGTAAAGAAGTGTATGATATTCTCTGAAGCAGGACTCCAGGCACAATCCTACATCACACTCATTACTCTGAAATTGCAAGTCAGTGCACTTCTGAGGGCGTCTTGTCATGTGGCTGCACTGGCTGCATAGGCTAGAGTAAGGTTTGAAGTACAAGCAGTGTGTTTTCTGTTAGGTTCAGTTAACAAATAAACAATCTAGAATCTTTTAAGTTGCCACTATAAATTCATGGCAATGGTACTGGGCAGGTTAAAAGTGAAAAATGGTCAATCTCAAAATCGTTATCTGATAGAGATATTGTGCAAGTGAAAAATATTCTTTCGAGTTCATAGGAATGGTGTGTAGATGATAAAATTTAATGTCAACTGTATTTCGCTTTTAAGAAGTCTTAGCATTGACAAATGTCTAATGCTGTGTGCAATTTGATAATTTGATACCTAGGACACTCACTCTCTCTCTCTCTCTCTCTCTCTCTCTCTCTCTCTTCAGTATATTGAAGTTGAAATGTGGTGTTTAAGAGTTATTTAAACAATTCTACTCTACTTTGAGTGATTGAATTATTTTTTTTATTTGTACCCATGCTAACATGCAAATTTGTATGCATGAGAATGTGTATATTATCTGAAAAAAAAAAAAAAAAATTATTGGTTCAAGTAGTTAATCTAATGATGTCTTTTCAGACCTGTATTAGTGCCAACAGGGTGCTGGTGCAAGAAGGAGTGCATGACCAGTTCTTGGCTGCCCTGAAGGAAGCAGTTGAGCAGAGGGTGGTGGGGGATGGCTTGAAAGATGGAGTCACTGTGGGGCCACTCATCAATGCCACTCAGCTGAAAAGGGTCAGGATGTGCTCATTACTTACTAGTAATCATTTACATAGTCATAATAAATGAAATAAAAATCTTCAAGTATGATTTTAAGAAAATATTATGCATGTATTTTAGCTAGATAAATGTACAGTAGGGTACGCGACAGTGAACATGATTTGTTCCAGTGTAGCGTTCATTATGGCAAATGTGTGTTATGGCGACTGAAGAACCTATGGGAAAAAAGTGATTGGTTCCAGGGAACCAGGCAATATAAAGAAAATTCCTGTCTTCTTAAAAATACATCAAAATGAGTGCATTTGCACTACTACATTTGAGGTAACACAACAAATCTATACAGTACCCTTCTGAGTTTTGTGCCTAGTCCCGAGTTTTGTGCATTATCACACTGAGTTTTGGCACTGCTTTGACAAGTATAGGTCACATTTACCTGCTGTTGGCATCATGTGTATACATGAAGTAAACACTCCATAAGTCAGAGCAGTCTCTCTCTCTCTCTCTCTCTCTCTCTCTCTCTCTCTCTCTCTCTCTCTCTCTCTCTCTCTCTCTCTCTCTCTCTCTCTCTCTCTCTCTCTGAAAGTAAGAACAATCCTAAGGATTGCTATATAGAATGAGACTAATTGAGAATAAGAATGGAATTACATACACGAGCGACAAAAAATTGAGAAAGGATTTTTTTTTATAATGTAAGAGGGACATCAACCAAGGGCAACAAAAATCTAGTAAAAAAGAAAGCCCGCTGAGATGCAGGTTCCAAATAGGGTCCGAAGTGGTGGTCAAAAATTGAAGGATAAGTATCTTGAAACGTCCCTCTTGAAGGGGTTCAAGTCATAGGAAGGTGGAAATACAGGAACAGGAAGGGAGTTCTAGAGTTTACCAGAGAAGGGGATGAACGTTTGGGAATACTGGTTAACTCCTACATTGCAGAGGTGGGCAGAATAGGGGGTGAGAGAAAGAAGAAAGTCTTGAGCAGCAAGGCTGCAGGAGGAGGGGAGGCATGCAGTTAGCAAGATCAGAAGAGCAGTTAGCATGAAAATAGCGGTAGAAGATAGCAAGAGATGCAACATTCTGGCGATGAGAAAGAGGCTGAAGACAGTTAGTTAGAGGAGAAGAGTTGATGAGACGAGAAGCTTTTGATTCCACCCTGTGTAAAAGAGCTGTATGAATGGAAAAATTGGCGGAGATGTCTCAGAATGCCTAACTTCATAGAAGCTGTTTTAGCTTAGAGATGAGATGTGAAATTTCCAGTTTATGTTATCAGAAAAGGACAGACCAAGGATGTTCAGTGTAGAAGAGGGGGCCAGTTGAGTGTCATTGAAGAAGAGAATACCTGTCTAGAAGGTTGTTTCGAGTTGATAGATGGAGAAATTGAGTTTTTGAGGCATTGAACAATACCAAGTTTGCTCTGTCCCAATCAGAAATTTTTGAGAGATCAGAAGTCAGGTGTTCTGTGGCTTCACTGCATGAACGGTTTACTTCCTGAAGGGTTGGACTTTTGTGAAAAGATGTGGAAAAGTGCAGGGTGGTATCATCAGTGTACGAGTGGATAGGGCAAGAAGCTTGGTTTAAAAGATTGATGAATAGTAGGAAGAGAGTGGGTGACAGGACAGAATCCTGAGGAACACCACTGTTAATAGATTTAGGAGAAGAACAATGACCGTCTACCACAGAAGCAACAGAACAGTCAGAAAGGAAACTTGAGATGAAGTTACAGAGAGAAGGATAGAAACCGTAGGAGGGTAGTTTGGAAATCAAAGCTTTCTGCCAGACTCTATCATAAGCTTTTGATATGTCTAAGGTAATGGCAAAAGTTTCACCAAAGTCTCTAAAAGAGAATGACAAGACTCACTAAGGAAAGCCAGAACATCACCAGTAGAGCAGCCTTGACGGAACCAATAATGGCAATCAGATAGAAGGTTGTGAAGTGATACATGTTTAAGAATCTTCCTGTTGAGGACAGATTAAACACTTTAGATAAGCAGAAAATTAAGGCAATAGGATGGTAGTTTGAGGGATTAGAATGGTCACCATTTTTAGGAACAGGCTGAATGTAGGCAAACTTCCAGCAAGAAGGAAAGGTAGATGTTGACAAAGTTGAAAGAGTTTGACTAGGCAAGGTGCAAGCACGGAGGTGCAGTTTTGGAGAACAATACGAGGTACCCCATCAGGTCCATAAGCCTTCTGAGCGTTTAGGCCAGCAAGTGCATGGAAAACATCATTGCGAAGAATTTTAATAGGTAGCATGTAGTAGCCAGAGGATGGAGGAGAGGGAGGAACAAGCCCTGAATCGTCCAAGGTAAAGTTTTTAGCAAAGGTATAAGAGAAGAATTCAACTTTAGAGATAGATGTTAAAGCAGTGGTGCCATCTGGTTAAAATAAAGGAAGGAAAGAAGAAGCAAAGTTATTGGAGATGTTTTTGGCTAGATGCCAGAAGTCACGAGGGGAGTTAGATCTTGAAAGATTTTGACACTTTATATTAATGAAGGGGTTTTTGGCTAGTTGGAGAATAGACTTGGCATGGTTCCGGGCAGAAATATAAATTGCATGAGATTCTGGTGATGGAAGGCTCAAGTATCTTTTGTGGGCCACCTCTCTATCATGTATAGCATGAGAACTGGCTGTGTTAGACCAAGGTTTGGAAGGTTTAGATCAGATGAAGCTAAACTGACATAAAATAAATGAGAGAGAGAGAGAGAGAGAGAGAGAGAGAGAGAGAGAGAGAGAGAGAGAGAGAGAGAGAGAGAGAGAGAGTGAGATATCACTCTGTAGCTCCTTATCTCTGACAGACAAAGGGTAGGAGAGATGACAGGGAGGGAGGTTTGAGACAAGATGAAAGAAATGAGGAAAAAGGAAAAAAGAGAGAAAGGGACAGGTGGTGGATAGGTGAGCTGTAGCTTGCACAGCTGTTGAGTTAGTCTTTTGAGTTTTAGTTTGCTATTTTTATTAAATTTTTATTAAAATTTCAGTGCTTGCTTGAATGGTGAGTTTGTCTTGCCAGTTTTGGTTCATTATTCAGTGTGTTACTGCAGTTGTATATTATAATGACCATAAGTTGTTGCAAACCCTACTGTACTTGATACTTGTCATATTTTAAGGAGCAGTTTGATTCAACACTACAGGTTGAGAAGATTGTGCAAGAAACAGTGGACTGTGGAGCCCACGTGGAGATGGGTGGGTCAGTGCATTCAGCTGGGGAATGCTTTTTCCAGCCCACCATCTTGACTGGGGTGACTGAAGACATGTGTTGCTTTAAGGAAGAGATCTTTGGGCCAGTTGTTGCTATTAAAAAGTGAGTATGTGATTTTTTATGCCAATTGTTATATTTTTATATCCATATTTTTCCAATGCAGTAGTGACCTGCTTTGATAAATCTGGTTCTTTTAATTATGTATTATAAACTTTAAAATACTAAACACATATTTAGGGATAATAGTTAACACTAAATTTTCTACCAAGACAACCTGTAAAAAAATAAAGATAAGTAAATAACAATAAGATGCAGAAAATCAGAGATTGTTGATAAGACAAGTGTAAATGATTTCTGAAAAGTTTATCTACCTTGTTTCATTCCTAATGCTGCCAGGATGCTTATCTTGGTCATCACTCCCTCCCTTTATTCCCCTAAATACTCTCAGAGGTTGACATGATGCCTTATCATGGGTATTTATTACTCACATAAGCACTGCCAAAGGTAGTTAGTTGTAAGAATAATGAGTGATGGCTGGATGACTGACTCCTATGATTATTTTACCATTGAAATGGTCACCAGACAGAATCTGTCACCCAGAAAATTTCTTTGTACAAGGTTAGATGTTTTTTGTACCCATACCTTTATTAAACCTTTTCTAACAGGCACTTCACTGATGTAAAAGAATAAAATAAAATAAAATAAAATAAAATAAAATAAATAAATAAATAAGTAAATAAATAAATAAATAAATAAATTTAAATCTATCCCAGATATGCCTCTATAAAATGGAACATATGAATTTTAACTGTCAGCACAATTGAAATTTTAATTGTCAATACAATTATTGTTATCACTGTAGTGTGTTGTTCTTAGATTTAAAGCAGTTTAAAGAAAAGTTATCAAATTTTGTTCCTAGTGCTGCCAGGATACTTATCACTGTAGATCCCAGCTTTTACATAAAGCTGGATTTTGATGTATTGAGATTTGCAAATTTATTTGTTAATGTATGTTTGTATAAATGTATGTATGTATGAATGAATATATATAGTTTTCACAAAGCTTCTATATCTTCTCCAGGTTCAAAACGGAGGAGGAAGCGATAAAAATTGCCAATGCTACTGAACATGGACTGGCCAGCTATTTTTACAGCCAAGATGTTTCTCAAGTAAGTAAAGCATGTGACTGCTCAGAGTTGTGTGTGTGTGTGTGTGTGTGTGTGTGTGTGTGTGTGTGTGTGTGTGTGTGTGTGTGTATTTACCTAGTTGTGACACAGGAAAAGAGCTATGCTTGTGCTTTCCTGTCTCCATATCTATTTTTATCTAACTTTGTCTTAAATTCACTTATTGTATTTGCATCAAATGACTTCTTTGTCCAAATCATTCCAGACCTTCACAGTTCTATGTGGGGAGCTATTTTTTCTAACATTTCTTCTACAAGCATCTTTTTTTCAGTTTTCTGCCATGTCCCCTTGAGCCTCTTGTATCACCAACTCCTTCCTATCCAAGTTTTCCATTCCAGTCATCACTCTGTACAGTGTGATCAAATCACTTCTCTCTCTCTTGTCTGTTCCAGTGTTATAAGACCCAATTTAGACAGTCTTTCTTCGTGTTGTAGATCCTTCAAACTTGGAAGCAACTTTGTTGCTGCTCTTTGTATCCCTTCCAATTTTCTTATAGATTTCTTGGTGCTAGGTGACCATACCTCAGCTGTATTCTCCAATCTTGGGCATATCATGGTCACAATAATTTTTTTTTTTTTTCCATTTCCTCATCCATATGTGTAAATGCTGTCCTTACGGTTATAGATTTCACCTCTAATCTAATGTGCTTCTCTGGTGACAGCTTTTCAGTAATAATTGCACCAAAGTCTCTTCTTTTCTTTTGCTGATTCTCTCATTCCCCAGTGAATAATCTCCCATCTATCTCTTGCCACTCTTGCCAAATTCTATCGCACTGCATTTCTTTGCATTGAATTTCATCTGCCACTTTTGGCTCCACTCCCAGATCTTGTTTAGGTTCCATTGAAGTGCTATGCAATCTTCCTCTTTTTCAATTTTTCTCAATAATTTTGTATCATCTGCAAATAAGTTAATGTAGCTGGTTATTTCTTCTGGCATATCATTAATGTACACAGCAAACATTACTGGCGTTAACACAGAACCCTACAGAACCCCACATAAAATTTTCTTTCAGGCTGACCTTTGATCTTTAATTACTGTTCTCATCTCTCTACTTTTCAAGAAGTTCTCCATCCACTTTAGCAGCCCTTCTTGCAAGCCTCCAAATATCTTTAGCTTTGATAACAACCTCCTATGTGGTACTTTTGCCTCTCTCCTGCACAATTACTATAACTTTTGAATAGAAACTCAAAATTTGTAGTACATGATCTTCCTCTTCAAAAACCAAATTGACTGTTTGTCGACTTATTGTTTTCTTTCAAATACTTGATCCATTTGTCTTTTATAACTTTCACATTGCCACTACACTTGTTAATGACACTGGTCTGTAGTTTGAGGGGTCATCCTTATTTCCTCCCTTGAAAATCTGCACTATATCCGCTCTTTTCCAGTTCATGGAGACCTTTCCCTCTTTTAATGAATGTTTGATTCTGTGGATCCTTTTTGCCAACTTGCCTTTAAAATCCAATTAGACATTCTGTCTGGGCCTGTTGCTTTCCTTATATCTTGGTTTTCCATTATCTTCTTCACCTTCTGCACTGTAACATTTATTTCATTCAACCCTGCATCAGTCATCTCTACATTCTCCTGAATGAAAACCACTCTCTCTTGTAAAATCCTTCTGAAAACAGTTATTCATCACTTCAGCCATCTTTCCTGCCTCTTCATATATTACTCCATCAACTTGTAGTTTGTTTATTCCAACTTTATTTTTTTTTACTTTCCATTCACATATCAGTAAAATAGGCTTGGTTGGTCTTTACATTTGTCTATAGGCTTGGTTGGTCTTTACATTTGTCTATGATGTTCTTTTCATAATTTTTTTTCTCCTCCCTGCGTAGTAGTACAGATTTATTCATCTCTTCCATGTATTTCTTCCACTGGTCATCTCTTTTATTTCTCTTCCATCCATTCCATCCTCTTTCTCTTTCCATTCTCACCTCCTCACATCTCCTATTAAACCAATCATTTACTTTAAATCCTTTTGCAGATGTCTTTGGAACTTACCTCTCTGTTCCTTCATTATGTATCTCAAGCAAACTGTTCCACTTTTCTCCCACTCCCTTCGCTTTATTAAATTTACTCCAGTCAATCTCCTCAAAGTATTTCCTTATTTCACTGAAATTTTTTTTTACTGTAGTTCTGCCTGCCTTTTCTATAGTCCTCTTTCCTTCCTTCTTCCATTTCCTTTTTTATATCAAGCTTGAGTAAAATGTGGTCAGTCTTCCATATCAGGGTCCTGTAGTTGAGGTCTTCTATAATTTTTTTTTTTTTTTGTGAACAATAAATCCAATCTTGAGCGTTCTTCATTTGTTTTGAATCTGGTATTTTCCTTCACCCACTGTGTTAAAACATTATCCATTACTATTTTCAGCAACCTGTTTCCCCACAACAATTCATTTCCTTCTGTCGACCAGCCCTCCCAACAGACCTCCTTATAGCTGAAATTCCCCACCAGGATTATGTTGTCACTCTTTGCAGTAAAACTTTCCATATGTTCACTTTTATCCCTTAATATTTTTCCATAATCCTCAGTACTCCATGATTTCATTTTTAGTGGAACATATATGACTGCATAGTCTCTCTTCCCTCCTCCTCTCCTCTTTATTCTCACCCTCAGCACCTCTGTGCTGCCTTCACTGTATGTCACCTCATCCACCACCAGGTTCTTCTTCACTAACATCATCACTCCACCTCCTTGTTTACATTTTCTACTTCTCTTCCATTTAATGTCTCTTCCACCACCTATGGTGTGTGTGTGTGTGTGTGTGTGTGTATATATACTCGTATATATATATATATATATATATATATATATATATATATATATATATATATATATATATATATATATATATATATATATATATATATATATATATGTGTATATATATGTGTATATATATATATATATATATATATATATATATATATATATACACATGTGTATATATATATATATATATATATATATATATATATATATATATATATATATATATATATATATATATATATTCCTTATCATTTCAGCTATAGTTCTCTCTCTCTCTCTCTCTCTCTCTCTCTCTCTCTCTCTCTCTCTCTCTCTCTCTCTCTCTCTCTCTCTCTCTCTCTCTCTCTTTGCACTGTACTGCACTAGTGGACTAGTGGAGAGTAAAATTGCCCAGGCATGAAAAATTTTAATGTGTTGTGCTGAACTAATAGCAAGCTTCTCAGATGAAGACATTGAGGCAGTGATGGTGGTAGAGGTAATTAAGGAAGGTGATGATATGGCCCAAATTTGATTTTGGAAGATTCAAGGAAGGACACATGTCCTGTTTGACAAGCTGCTGTTTTGCTGCCTAACCTATGTAAAGCATAATTACAGCACTTGGTTAATTGAGTAACAAATAGATGAACAGTAGTTATGCAAGTATGCACTATCTATACCTAGTATGTGGAAATTAAATATCTCTGGTAACAAAAGTCAGCTGAGAAAATTCATGTCTTGCATGTAGACTGAAAAGAAGATCTAGGCAGGATAATGAATCAACATCATAAGCATTTGTTGGTGCTACCCTCTAGTGTTCTTGCTCTGTAATAGATTTTCTTTCGTAAGTTTTAGTCTATCAAAATTTGAATTTAATGCTGATTTCCTTTTTCCAAGTTAGATAATTTTATTCCTTGTTCAAATTTTTCTTAGATGTAAAACAAATAGCTAATACAGTGGTCTAACCTTCTCCAATACACCAGGTGTGGCGGGTGGCACGGAGTCTAGAAGCAGGTATGGTTGGCATCAATGAAGGTCTCATTTCTACAGCTGAGGGTGCTTTTGGGGGCATTAAGGAATCAGGCATTGGAAGAGAGGGTTCCAGGCATGGCATTGATGACTACATCTACATTAAGTACCTGTGTTTTGGAGGTATCAACTAGCTTCATCCTTGTAGTCATTTTTTAAAGTTATATTCTAAAAGTGATTGTTGAAATAAATAGTTATAAGCAGGTAATGACATGTCTTCCTATCTATATCTGATATCTTCTCAAAGGAATCCATGGGGCACCTCTTGGTAGTAGCCAACTGGCTTATAAGAGCACATTTAGTAAATATATTGGGATGATTGTGCCCTTAACTAACTCAGACAACTGGAATTTAATTATATCAACAATAATCAGTGTTCAGTAGAGAGTTGGGCTAAGACATTTCTGGTCCATACAGTTATTTGTAAAAGTAATGAAATTATTGATATCCTTTATATAATCTAGATTACTAAATAAAAACCACTGGAATTTTCCTTATCTGAATCTTGGGTTATGTCTGTTTTATGCCCCAATAAGTTAAGCTTTAGGTGGCATCTTGTGTCTGCCAGACTGCAGTCCCATGTGATTACTTACTGCTTAATTACACAATTGTTACATGAATCAATCGGTTCCCTAATTGCTAGGAAAAGTGTGGCACAATGGATGGCTGGAGTTTATTGTTATTAACTCTTCAGGTCTCAAGATGGTAAGCATTTTAATTCCTTGACACTTATTCTGTGCTGAAATTTCTGAAGAATTTACTCAAAATCACTCCCTGTCCCACTGGAGCTTACATGTTACTGGCTATCATGCCTAAGTCTATCAACAGGTATGCCAGTGGATACAAAATATCCTGGAGTAGAATTCAAATTGAAGTAGGATAACAGGTACACATAAATACATCATGCAGAGACAAGAACACGTGACAAGGCAGGCATGCACACATGCAAAAGATAAGGGTGAAATATTTTCAAATGCTTAGTATCATTTGCCACTGACAGTTGATAACATCTACCAAAATGTTCTAGATATATAGTTATTCATGCTATTGGAGGCACAAATGAGCAAGACTTTGTGAAGGAAATCCTGTAAGAGTAGTTAGGTTTGTTCAACTGTGCTTATATACATAGCGAGTTTGTGTGTGTGTGTGTGTGTGTATATATATATATATATATATATATATATATATATATATATATATATATATATATATATATATATATATATATATATATATATATATATATATATATATATATATATAAGGCTTCTTTTTAATAATCTTATTTTTGCAGTTTTGCAGTGTTTATTAATATTTTTTTTATTCTTGTGAATTTGACATACATAACCTGTTTTCAATTAAAAAGCTCTTTGATAGGATGGCTTCCATGATAATTACTTATGAAAATTACCTTACAACATAATATATTGAGAAAAAAAAAAGTTATATCTTTGTTTTTACAATGTTTGTCTTTATTATTAGATATATATTTTTAATCACATGTATGATAGTATGAAAATAGGAAGTATTTCAACACATGTAATTTGTACCAATAATTTTTTCTAGGCATCTTCATTTACAGATTTGATTATGAATATATAGAGAAGATAATTACATTGAGTGTACAAATATTAGAGTTTTAAGGGTCTTATATCTGTACTTATGCCTGCATTATGAAAAAGGAAAATACAGTGTTACATTAAAGTGTCTGTGAGATCTGGACTGAAAAGTGTGCATCTCAGTAAGCTGTAATTGACCAGCAATTTATTCCACATGAACCCTTTGGTATCTACAACATCAAGTTGGTAAGGAAACTAATTTTATTAAGTCTTAGCAAAGAAAGATTAATTATGTCCATTAATGTGGAAAAATACAAAATAATTATAATTAATAATTTTGTCAAAAAAAAGAGAGAAAAAAAAAATCAGGTATTGATATTCATATAAATGGGTGGAGATGCCAGAGGTCAAGCTCCACATATTGCCCACCTTCCATTTCAATAACTGCTGAAGAGTTGAGCATAATGATCCTTGGACATATTTCTGCATCTGACAAGGTTCTATCAATATAAAGCAAGAAGTATGGCGAACAGGAAACAGTGAGCAGCTATCATGTAGATATGCTGCACATTTTGATGATTTTTTTATGATTAATATGATGTTTTTATTTAGCTAAAAGTTTTAAAAACACATTGTCTATCATTATCATTTCTCATATATCAAGACTTTATATATGCTACAGATCATGAACAAGTCCAGGACCAGAGAACTATAGAGGGATGCAGTGTATACATTCAGGCCTGAACTAGCTGAATAGTCAGATTTATAGTGAAGGGGGCTTGAGGACTATAATTTGATTTCTATATATATGTGAAAAAAAGGCTTTAAGTACTGCAGAGAACAATACTGAAATGATGATTTTGATAAAGAATATGACATAGTCTGGGAGCAATACCAGTTTTCCAAGTTACCAAACTTTGCATTCCAAAGTTATCAAACTTTACATTCCATAAATTCAAGTAGTCCTTCAATGTTATCAAATTTTATATTCCATAAATTCAAGTGGTCCTCAACATTCCATTTTTGCATTCACAACTGGTCTCTAGTTATCCTTATCTTGCACAATTAGTCTTCCTTGCTCCACAGGGCTCTCTAGCACCCAACACACACTGTTTAACCATCCCACTTGTGGTCTTCCCATTACAGGCAATTATGTATGCACATTATGCAAGACAGTGAGAAAATTGCATTAAATTTTAGTAATGACTAATTATTATACAAAATTAAGAGGTGCTTAGAATCAGAAATGAGCTACAAAATAAAAGTGAAATGTAAAGGAGATGAATAAGTGTTCATGGACAGAACTATAAATGTTCATCTGTACAAATAAATCATTGACAGTAAAAGCCAAACAGGTACAGTAGTAGCATGGAGAAGGATTTTCATGTAATGTAAGGTTTTAGCCATTTAACAATTATGTTGTGAATGGTCTGAAAAGTTACATTAATTAATCAAATGTATTATTCTTTTGCATTTGTTTGCTTAGCCCTACAGTGCTTGGGAAGTAAAAAATAAATAGATAAATAAATAATGTAATTAAAAAAACTAAATAAAAGTAAATAGATAAACAGATTAGTTCTGGTATTATCTTGTATCAAATTATTTTTTGCTTGAATAGTTTAATATATATATATATATATATATATATATATATATATATATATATATATATATATATATATATATATATATATATATATATACAGGGTGTCCCATAAGTTTCCATACATAGGAAAAATTAAAAGACAGAATTATAGAAAAAACATTTTTTATTTATATAATATGCTCAACATGACTGCCCTTGTGTTGAAAACAAATTTCAGTGTGTGTCCTCCACTGCTAAAGAACACGTTCAAACACATCTGGATTTATGCTTGTAATGGTGTTTGTGATACCATATGTATGGAAACTTATGGGACACCATATATATATATATATATATATATATATATATATATATATATATATATATATATATATATATATATATATATATATAAAATACTAAACATAATATGTAACAGCAGATATCTTATCACACTGTTGTTTAAAAACACCAGGCTCAATTAGATGTGGATATTGTGGGCAGCCATTACATATCTATTTACATGTAGATACATTAAAGATTAATCCATAAGATTTGTGGGAATATTCCTTATGAAACTTGCATTCTATGAATTTTTCAGTCTGTAAACCAGGTTAAGTGTGTGAACAGAGAAAGTGAAAGATTTAACAAACAGTTTGCCCTTATGTGATGAAGGCTGACTTACCTGTATGAATGCAAAACTTGCCTTTGAAAATCAAGATGATAACTGATGGCTGAACTGAACCTATGTTGCAGGATGTGCAATATAATAATTTCATATCTGGAAGAGTGAAAAAAAAGTGTCCAAGTCCCAGTGTGTCATAGAAAATTTAATTTCTTTAATTACAGTGCACAATAGTTATAATGAGGGAAATAATTATGTTACAAGGTATCTTTGCACCAGGAAATTATGATAAAAATCAACCTTACATCCAAATCTTGGAGATCTAAATTAAAATAAATATTTTATATATAAAACACTTCATTATATTGCTTGCTAAAGAGCTGTTATTAAGCTGTGGCCTCTTAGTACAGTGCCTCTTTACCACCATGTGTGGTATATCACCTAGATATAAATTTACTTTGTTAATGAACTGGTATTGAACACATATGAGTAATAAAAAGATGTATCACACATTTGTTTTTTATTCTCTATCTGTACATTATCTGTGTTTATGAAGTCATTCGCAATCTGCTGGCCTGTATTACAACTGAGTAGTACTGTTTGATATACTATGTATATCTGTGTTTTTACAGGATAGAGTCTTCTCATCATGCCCCGTTTTTTAAGCCAAATAATCACATTTTCTTTACATGTATATGCATTATTTGCATGCATCACCTCCTCTGGTAATGCATGTCACTGCTCTATTGTACTTTTGCAAAAACTTTAAAACTTTGGTAATCCATCAGCTTCTGTATTTCCATCCTCCTATGACTTGAACTCTTTCAAGGGAGAGGTTTCAAGACACTTATCCTTCAATTTTCAATGATTCTCTTGACATCTCTTTTGGGAGTGGCACCTCAGTGGGATTTTTTTTCCTCTTTTTGTTTCCCTTGACCATGTTGTAGCCATGAAGTCTGTCTTTGGTTATGTCTGAAGTGGCAGGCTGTATGAATCACTCAACTCTATGTACTCTGCACCACAATTGGTGTGTATCTCCTCTGTTTCAGATTCAGATTTGAGTAAGTTTTGGGATCTGGAAACTGTGGGGGTTAAGCCTAAGGAACTTGTTGCAAGTTATAGTGATACCAAAGTGTTGAGAGAATTTGAGAGTACACTACAGTTTGTGAATGGTTGGTATGAGGTTGCACTACCATGGAAGGATGATTCTGCCAAAGAAAGGCTTTTGAATAATAAAATCATAGTCAGTAAAAGGTTAAGTAAGCTCATGGTTAAGTTAGAGCAAGATAAGAAGCTAAAGAAAGAGTGTCAAAAGGTGTTTGAAGGTTATGAGTCTTATCACATAATAGAAGAGCTGTCAAGTCAGGAAATTTCATGTGTGAATCCCTTGTACTATATGCCTCATCATCCAGTAGTGAAGTTAAGTAATTCAAGTACCAAGGTAAGGCCTGTGTTTGATGCATCTGCCTCATGTTATAATGGTGTATCATTGAATGACTGTTTGTCGTCAGGCCCATCACTCATTCCAGATTTGGTTAAGGTACTCATTTGATTTCGTTGTTGACCCATTGCTATTACAGCAGACATAAGAAAGGCATTTTTGCAAATTAGCGTTCAAAGGAAGGATAGAGATGTTCATAGATTTTTATGGCCAAGAGACAATGGTACAATACGGCACATGAGATTCACACACGTACCCTTCGGTAACACATCTAGTTCATTTCTGCTAAATGCCACCATCAAACATCATTTGGATAAGTATCCCCAGACTTGTGTAGTGAAAGACTTGAAGGCTGACATGTACACAGACAACTGGTTGAATGGTGCGGATTCTGCCATAGAAGCCGCTGAGAAATTCTGTCAAGCACATAGTATTTTTGCTGATGCTAGTATGGACCTTACAAAACTTATGTCAAATAGTTTGTTGATTAGTTCCAAGTTACATGACAAGTTACCTTTTATAAATAGTGATGAACCTAACACTGTGTTAGGCCTGAAGTGGTGTAACTCACAGGACAGTTTCAACTTTGATGGCATAAACCCAGACTCTAGTGTAAAAGTAGTCTCTACTAAGCAAAGCATCCTTAGTGTGATTGCTTTTTGCATCCTTAGTGTGATGGCTAAGATTTTTTATCCTTTAGGGTTAATTAGTCCATTTGTTATGTATGGCAAGATATCTTTTCTAGAACTCTGGAAACTAGTGAGTTGGGATCAAGAAATGCCATCAGAAATGAAGTCCAAATTTCAGGGATAACTCCTTAGCAGTAAACATTTCAAGTCCTTTCATATAAGCAGATGTTATTTCCCACAAGAGGCTTGGGAGAAGCTCAGTCATGTGGAGCTACACAGGTTTGGTGATGCTTCAGGAAAAGGCTATGGGGTGTGTGTGTACCTACGAGTACCTGTAGAGAACAGCTCATACAAGGTGTCATTAGTAGCCTCTAAGTCCAGAGTTGCACCCATAAAGATAATTACTTTGCCAAGACTAGAACTTATGGGAGCACTTTTATGTTCAAGATTAGTTAACTTTGTGAAGAATGCCCTAAGCCTAGATAATGATGTTAGTTATGAGTTGGACTGATTCTACTATTGCTCTGTCATGGATTCAAGGAGGTGCTAGTAAGAAAGAAATATTTGTAGCTAATTGGGTAAAGAAGATCCAAGAGTTGACACCTATTCATTACTGGCAACATTGTGGAAGTAAGGATAATCCGGCTGACCTGATAACAAGTGATGTCACCCTATCTTCTCTGTTGGGCTCTTCCAATCACAACCTCATATCTGTATCTTGTCCTATTGCTTCATTTCGTTTCCTCCTCAGGATCCCCCAAAGTGAAGGTCTCTGGTGTTTTACCTCTGCTAACTGGGGGGGGGGGATTGATCTGAGGAAGTATTATTCTGATTTTCCTTGGAATGACTACTGTTTCTGTGTCAGAGACCCATCTCTGTATGCTGAGTGTATATCAGAGGTGATAGTGTCTGACATGAAGGCATACATTCCTCACTCTTTCTCTTGACCTAAACCTTCCCATACTTTGTTTAACACAGCCTGTTCTCGTGCTATACATGATAGAGAGGTGGCCAACAAAAGGTAATTGAGCCTTCCATCACCTGAATCTCATGCACTTTATATTTCTGCCCAGAATCATGCCAAGTCTGTTTTCAAACTAGCCAAAAAGTCCTTCATCAAAAGAAAGTGTCAAAATCTTTCATGATCTAACTCCCCTCATGATTTCTAACACCTAGCCAAAAAACATCTCCAATAACTTTGTTTCTTCATCTTTCCCTCCTTTATTTCAACCTGATGGTACCACTGCCATCTCATCTATTTCTAAAGCTGAACTCTTCACTCAGATCTTTGCTAAAAATTCTATCTTGGATGATTCAGGGTTTCTTCCTACCTCTCCTCCACCCTCCAACTACTTCATGCTACCTATTATGATCCTTCGCAATGATGTTTTCCATGCCCTCTCTGGCCTTAACCATCACAAGGCTTATGGACCTGATGGGATCCCTCCTATTGTTCTCTGAAACTATGCCTCCATGCTTGCACCTTGCCTGGTTAAACTCTTCTAGCTATGTCTATTAACATCTGCCTTTTCTTCATGCTGGAAGTATGCCTACATTCAGCCTGTTCCTAAAAAAGGGTGACTGTTCTAATCCCTCAAACTACCATCCTACTGCTTTAATTTCCTGACTATCTAAAGTTTCTGAATCTATTCTAAACAGGAAGATTCTTAAACATCTATCACTTCACAACCTTTTATTTGACTGCCAGTATGGGTTCCGTCAAGGCTGCTCTACTAGTGATCTTCTGGCTTTCCTTGCTGAGTTTTGGTCATCCTCATTTAGGGATTTTGGTGAAACTTTTGCTGTTGCTTTAGACATATCAAAAGCTTATGATAGAATCTGGCACAAATCTTTGATTTTCCAAACTACCTTCCTACAGCTTCTATCCTCTCTGTAACTTCATCTCAAGTTTCTTTTCTGACCATTCTGCTGTGGTAGACAGTCAATGTTCTAAGTTTATTAACAGTGGTGTTCCTCAGGGTTCTGTCCTGTCACCCATTCTCTTCTTATTATTCATCAGTGATCTTCTAAACCAAATTTCTTGTCCTATCCACTCCTATGCTGATTATACCACAATACACTTTTCCATGTCTTTTCATAGACGTCCAACCCTTCAGGAAGCATACATTTCATGCAGGAAAGCCACAGAATGCCTGACTTCTGATTCCTCTAAAATTTCTGATTGGGGCAGAGCAAACTCAGTATTATTCAGTGCTTCAAAAACTCAATTCCTCCATCCATCAACTCATTATAATCTTCCAGATAACTATCCCCTCTTCTTCAATGAACATTCTTGGTCTGTCCTTTACTTATAATCTAAACTGAAAACTTCACAGTTGCTAAAACAACTTCTATGAAGTTTGGCATTTTGAGTCATCTCCAGTTTTTCTCACCTCTGCCAACTGCTAACTCTGTACAGGGGCCTTATCTGTCCATGTATGGAATATGCTTCACACCCACTCATACTGCTCTTTTAGACAGGCTGGAATCAAAAGCTTTTTGTCTTATTAACTCCTCTCCTGTAACTGAATGTTGTTAGGGCTAGTTGCTATTATTATTATTATTATTATTATTATTATTATTATTATTATTATTATTATTGTATTAGATTTTTCTTCTCCTTTCTCCTCCTCTCTGCCTGGCTTGTGTGTGCTGAGGTCAGGCAAATGTGGATGTTAGGTAGGTTTATTTAATATTCATATCTGGAGGACGTAGAGAGGGATATATGAATAGAGAGATTGTACATATTTTATTCATTATGTAGTATTATCATTACTTTAGTTGTAACCTTTCTTTTAAAAATAATAAACTTGTTATTTGATATGTCAACTTTTGCGGCCCACAGTGCAGGTGTCAGTGAGTGCTAGCAGAGGGGAGTTGGCGGTGCTTGGATGTGTGGCTTGTCCAGGAGGCAGCCTTGCCTCCGTGTGTAAATCTTGTAAATACACAGAAACTCTAGTGAAATGGTGTTTCCACATCCCCACTAATTCTTACTGAACTAAACATTACTAAATAGAACCAGAGAGAGAGAAGACTACTATCTGGTGAGTACTTTGGTCACAACTTTGAAACTACCATGCCGATTCACCACAACAATGTATTCAGCCTCTCTCTCATTGCTGCAGTGTTGCATCTCTTGCTATCTTCTACCGCTGTTTTCATGCCAACTGCATGCCTTCCTTCCTCTCACAGCCTCGCTGCACAAGACTTTCTTCTTTCTCTCACCCCTATTCTATCCACCTCTAATGCAAGAGTTAACCAGTATTCTCAATCATTCATCCCTTTCTCTGGTAAACTCTGAAACTCCCTGCCTGTTTCTGTAATTCCTTCTTCCTATGAGTTGAACTCTTTCAAGAGGGATTGTTTCAAGACACTCATCCTTTCATTTTTGATGGCCATTTTTTATCTGTTTGGGAACTAGCATCACACTAGGGCTTTTTTTCTTATAATTTTGTTGCCCTTGGCCAGTGCTCCTCCTACACCATTTTTTTTCTTTTTTCTCACTAATCATGTGAGTGAAGGATGAGTACCCTCACCTTCCACTAAGTGCCTGTTTGTAAATTGGGGCTGTACAAGTCATGATGTTTTTTTTTTTTTGTGTGCCCTGGCAAAGTGTTTGGTTGGTTCAGTATTAGCTGAAATACATATGTACCTTAACTTGTGGGACACCCTGTAGATATTTAGTGGAAGGGTACAACATGTGAAATGAATTAAACACACACAAAACACACACACGATTTGAAGGAAGACGTGGTTGTGGCAAACAATGCACACATATTTAAAGAGAAACTGAATAAATATGGTTATGGAGACAAGACAAAATGAGCTTTGGCTTGTGCCCTGCACAATACAACTAGGTAAATACACACACGCACACACACACACACACACACACACACACACACACACATGGGAAGATGAAGAAGGAAGGTGTATCAAGATTGAAAGTTGAAGGAAAAAATCTATGAGTATGCACAGGATATAGCGGATGTTATGAACAATAGTTTCAGATCGGTATTTACTGTGGAAGGGGAGTTTGATGCTAGAAGGGATAAGCTGATGAGGAATATACTAAGTACATTCCCAGTCAGTTATGAGGAAATACTTAAGATGATGGAAGAACTTGATGTAAATAAAGCAACTGGTCCAGATGGAGTATCAAACTGGATATTGTAGGAATGTAGAGAACAACTGGCTGATAAAATTCAGTCTTGTGATGACATCATTATCACAGGGAAGAATACCAAAAGATAAGAAGAGAGCAAATATTACACCAATATTCAATGGAGGAAATAAGGAAACCCACTAAATTATAGACCAGTGTCCTTGACTAGTGTTGTAGGAAACCTATGTGAAAAAACAATAAAGGAAAGATGGATGGAACATTTGAAAGAGATAAAGTTTTGGTAAATTGTCAGTTTGGATTTAGGAGGGGAAGATCATGCTCCATGAACTTAGTCCTTTTATTCAAAGGTAGTCAATACTGTGCAGGAGAGAGAGATGGATGGGTGGATGGTGTCTACTTAGACTTGAAGAAAGCATTTGACAGAGTACCACACTGAAGATTGCTATGGAAGATAAAAAAAATTATGAAAAAATTGGAGGAACTCTGCTGGAGTGGATGGAGGATTATCTGGATGATAATGAGATGAGAACTGTAATACAAGATCAAAATTCATCTTGTCTGGAAGTAACTAGTGGTGTTCCACAAGGGTCAGTGTTGGGACCAATAATGTTTGTAATATATGTGAATGATATAAATGAAGAAAAAGATAGTTATATGAACTTATTTGCTAATTTTGCTATTTGCTGATGCTAAGCTGATGAGAAGGGTAGAAAATGTAAATGACTATGGTACTGTAAGGTGATTTAAATAAGATAAATGGATGGAGTAAATCTTGGCAAATGAAATTCAATTTAAGTAAATGTAAAGTAAAGGAGTTTGGTAAGAGTAAGAAAAGAATATCATTATGAGATGGATAGTGTGAAGTTAAAGAAGTCAAAAGAGGAAGTGGATTTGGGAGTAACAGTTACTGAAAATCTGACTCCGAACAGACATATTGATAAAATTACTGGAGGTGATGAATTTGTTAAAAAGTGTAAGAATGTCATTCTCATATTTGGATGAAGGAATGATAAAAAAAATTGTTGATTTCCATGATAAGACCAAGATTGGAATATGTGGCAGTGGTGTGGTCTCCTCATACAAAGAGGAATGTTGTAAAATTGTAAAGAGTACAAAAAGCAGTCACTAAGATGGTTACGGAGTTGAACAAGTCAACCTATGAAGAGATTAAAAATGTTGGAAATTCCTACCCTTGAAAATAGGAGAGAGGAGATTTAATAAACATCTATAGCATGATAAATGGTATGGAAAATGTGGACAAAAAATGTTTTATAAATTTAGACACACAATGTACAAGGGGACACTGTAAGAAGTTGAAGAAAGTTAACTGTAAAAGAGACATCAAGAAGTATAGTTTTCCATATAGAAGTGTGAACAAATGGAATGAATTCAGTGAAGATGTTGTCAATGCCGTAACTCAATGCTTTTAAGACCAAACTGGATAGATATAGAGATGGGATACTATGAGATTACTCTCCTCCCGTAAACCACAACTAGGTAAGTACAACTAGGTAAACACACACACACACACACACACACACACACACACACAAACCACAATATTCTCTAATGTGGAATTAAGTGCCATTTTAGCCTCTGAGCCTTTATGAGGAGAGGACATTATTTCAAATAACCAGTTTTATTACCTAACTAAATTTTACTGATTTGTTAGTTACTTAAAATGTAGGATGAGATAAATGTTCAGTAATATGTAATTACCACTAATCCAGTATTGTCCCTTGGTACAAAGGACACAAAATTAATGATGGAGAATTTGTAATAAATTTTATACCATTCAAATCTTGAGGAGAACAAATTTGTATAGGCAGCGGTCTGACAGATAATGGAAGTGGTACAAGGTTTCTGAGGGAAGGACCATCTGGCCAGTGTGATTATTACCAGTAATATTCTCCATCTAATTATGTGATCATGGAAGTAGTTTTATCAGTACTAAAGAAAATACAAACTATGAAGTACATTTATTTCAAAAATATACCTAGTAAAGAACAGAGATTGAAACCAAGCAACTAAGGAAGATGACAGGGTGATGGCTTATGGCCATGAATATACAAATTGCTTTTTCCTATTGACTTTAAAATTTTGCTCGATAATACATTTAATCAAAGGTTTTGTCCTAAAAAGGGATAAAGTGCTTAAAATGATCAAATATTTATTTTCAGTTTTTATAGATTTCAAGAGTTAGAAAGAATTAAGGAAGACAGCATAGGACTATAATTGCAATATCTATCACTAACAGCCAAAAAAGTAGAAAAGATTGAGCATTACTGAAAAGGGAGTGTTCTGCAGGCTTTCTAGTGAATCAACTGGGATTGCTATGAGGGAGTCCCATCTCCAGTGTTACCACTACAGTTAGTTAGAACATGTACGAGACGTCTTTGTACTGCACCACCGCTCTGAGGCCCTGACACCTTCTGGCTCACCAACAATTCACTAGCTTAGAATACATAAGATATACATTTTTCACTTTTATATTTTCACAATTCTAAGCTATAAATCTTTTCTTCAGCCAAGCAAAGTTTTAATAAATAAATAAACAGCAGAATCTAACAATAGTGAGTCAGAAGCTTGACAACAGGCCTTGCCTTGCACCATCGACTAGAGTGGCTGCTCCTCCCTTGCTCCTCCTTGCTGCTATGTACACACAAGCAACATATATACAGCCACAGAGAAAACAAATCATTCCACACATCATCTACATGCACAATGCCTCATTTCAAAATACTTAGGTAAAAAGAGGAACCCTAATGCAAAGTATGTCTTGATATCACAGTACTACTGATAAAGGAAACTGACATCATTGTCAGAACGCAAATTTCTTACTGCTGAGTAATGAATGAGTTTTCTGAGATGATACCAATTACAATAATCAATGTACATATTAGCACCAGTCAAAAAAATATTTCAAACATGCATTCTTGATTTGATAAAAATTAAGAGAAACTCAGAATCTGTCAAACTTCATGTAACTCGTGCATATATGAGTACTATGTCTATATGCAATGCATAGGAATGTCAACAACTGTGCTGCTGTTCCTAGACTGAGTATATGCTCTTACAACTTTTCCTTGACATGTATGATTTGTCCTGCTTTACCATCACTCAGCCTCAAACAGCCAATTTAACCAAACACATGCCTTTGTGGGACACGAGCTGAATAATGCTGGAAAAAGTTGATCTTAGCAGCCAGTACATCAGGTGCATCATTTGGGAAGATAAATGCCCTGAACTGTGGTGGCACTAGGGATATGGGGTCAGGCTGGGCCACTGGAGCCTGAACCTGATGAAAACTGTGAGTGAATGGCCTTGATGGAGCAAAATGCAGTCCATGAGTGTGATGAGTGGATGGCACTGAGTGGTGTAACCGATTTTGGGGAGCTGGAACAGAGGCAAATGGGCCCACAGACAACACTTGAGGCCTTGCTGCCACCAGCTGTCTTACTTCTGAGGCTGAAGTACTTGGATGGATGACATCTCTCAAGGGGAACTGGTTGGTATTAGGACTAGCCATGACATGGACAAAAGACTCACTTACAGGTGCAGGTGTTTTTTCTGCAAGGACTGCAATCTCTTCTACAAAGGCAGGAGTCTCTTCTGCAGGGACTGGTGTCTCTTCTGCAAGGACAACTGTCTCTTCCATGGGGGCTGCTATGTCTTCTACCTGAGCTACTACTCCTTCTATAGGAGCTGCTGTATCTTCTACAAGGACTGCTGTCTCTTCCACAGGAGATACAATATCTTCAACAGGAGCTGCCACTTCTTCTACAAGAGCTACTGTCTCTTCTGCAGGAGATGCTGTCTCTTCAACAGCAAGTGTTTCTTCTTCCATGGGTACTGCTGTCTCTTCTACACGAGCTATTGTCTCTTCCACCATGGCTGCTGTCTCTTCTGCAGGAGGTGCTGTTTCTTCTGCAGGAGCTCCTGTCTCTTCTGCAGGGGCTGCTGTCTCTTCTGCAGGAGCTGCTATTTCTTCTGCAGGAGCTGCTATTTCTTCTGCAGGAGCTGCTGTCTCTTCTGCAGGAGCTGCTGTCTCTTCTGCAGGAGCTGCTGTCTCTTCTGCTGGAGCTGCTGTCTCTTGTGCTGGAGTTACTGTCTCTTCTGCTGGAGCTGCTGTTTCCTCCACAAGGTTTGCTGCCTCTTCTGCAGGAGCTGCTGTCTCTTCTGCAGGAGCTACTGTCTCTTCTGCTGGAGCTACTGTCTCTTCTGCTGGAGCTGCTGTCTCTTCTGCTGGAGCTGCTGTCTCCTCCACAGGGTTTACTGCCTCTTCTGCAGGAGCTGCTGTCTCTTCTGCAGGAGCTGCTGTCTCTTCTGCAGGAGCTGCTGTCTCTTCTGCAGGAGCTAATGTCTCTTCTACAGGAGCTACTGTCTCTTCTACAGGAGCTACTGTCTCTTCTACAAGAGCTACTGTCTCTCCTACAAGAGCTACTGTCTCATCTGCGGGAGCTGCCATTTCTTCAGTGGGGGCTGCTGTCTCTTCTGCAAGAGCTACTGTCTCTTCTGCGGTGGCTGCTGTCTCTTCTGCAGGAGCTGCTGTCTCTTCTACATGAAGTACTGTCTCTTCTGCAAGGGCTGCTGTCTCTTCTGCAGGAACTACTGTCTCTTCCACATGAACTACTGTCTCTTCCAAAGGAGCAGCTGTCTCATCCATGAGAACTGCTGTTTCTTCTGCATGAGCTACAGTCTCCTCTACAAGAACTGGTGCTTCCTCTGCAGGAGCAGGACTCTCTTCTACTGGAGCAGAGAATTCCTGAGTGGCAAAAGTTTCTTCAAGTGCAGGAGTCTCAACAATGACTGATGCCTGTGGGATGACTGGGATCTCCACAGGAGCCACAGCCTCTTCTACAAGGGAAAGGGTCTCTTCTACAGGAGCAAGAGCCTCTTCCACTAGAACAGGAGTCTCTTCTACAGGAGCAGAAAGTTCCTGTGTAACAACAGTCTCTTCAGTAAGAGTTGGAGTCTCCACTATGACTGGTGCTTGAGAGATGACTGAAATCTCGCTTGCAGGAACCTCAGTCTCTTCTGTGAGGGAATTAGTTTCCACAAGAACAACAGGAGTATCTTCCACAAAAGCATCTGCTTCTTCAAGGACAACTGTTTCCTCTGGAAGGGCAGGAGCCTCCACAGCAAATGTTTCAACAACTGGGGCAACAGTTTCTTCTACAGGAATCTCTTCTGCCAAAACAGGTGCCTCTTCAATAATAGGAGCTTCAACAGGGCCAGAAATATCCCCAGTAGGAGTCTTCTCTGCCACATCAGTTTTCACAAAGATGGCAATGAAGGGAGGATGTTTTGCATCCGAGAGGACTGCAACTTCCTCAGCAAGGGCAGCCTCCTCACGGACATCTGGAACTACCATCTCTGTTTCTGCTGCATCCGTCATGACTTCAACTGGTGCTTCAGCCTCAGGGGCAGGTTCAAGTTCCACTAATGGTGCTGCCATGGCAGCCACCACCAGCCCTGATATCAGCAACTATGAATGGAAAAGAACAATTACAAGTGAGAAAGGCAAAGTTCCTCTAAAATATTAAGTGCAAGTCAATTACCAACATAACATTTAAGGGAAGAACCACCACCACCACCAGAGGTACTGCCAGTATACAATACTAGTATGGCATTACCTAGTTACTGCCACCAATGGAGACACCAACTGCAGGGAACACCATGACCAAGAGATAGGATTGGAAAATGGCATCACTTTAGGAGGGAATGTCTTCCTCATGGAAACAGCCTTTTAGACACCTCGGGACATCACCTTAGGGGAGGGCACAGGTTCGGGTCACCACCACTAAGATGAGCCACAAGAAGGTATCCCTTGGGCGCGCTTCCACCGGGGCATTACCACTGGCCGTAGGGGCAGGTAGGGGCAAAGACCCGGGTATCAAAATTATCACCATGGGGAACCACTACAGTAATGCTATCACAGTGCTGCCACTGAGGAGTACAGCTCCCTCCCACACCTAGTCATGGTGTCACACTGCACGAAACGAACACTGTTCAGACACTCATTATAACAATAACACAGGATGCCAAGACATCCTCTCACTACCCACCAGGACGCGCATGTTTCCTGCTACACTCCTGGAGAAACAATGTACAGCTGCCCGCAACCGCTGCCTTATATATCTTCAGTGCGACTGGCCCCGCCCTCAGCCTCCCTCTTGCCCTTTCTGTAAGCCTTCTTTTACGCCTCATTACGTCGCTTAAGCTCCGAGCCCGCACAATCACTCTGAACCTACTCTACTGCTACTGACGTCTTTGTCGAGGAACTTCCAAACCTTCACCAACATCATGTAAGTGTATAAATGCATAGGTATATACTTCTTACATGTTTCTAGAGTATACATACCATATACTGGCAGTACTGTACTGCTATCTAAGGATTTCTAAGCCATACAGACACAATGCGTGTTGTAAACAAGATTACATAATCGTAACGATCTTACACTTTAAAGGAAAATCACACAGGAAGTGTTTGGTGGAGACAGAACGGCGTGTGAACCAGGCCGGGTCACTGGATCCCGCTGCAGCTCAATCTGTTCACTCCGCTCTCTTATCAATGGGTCCCTGTACCCAAGAGCTGTGCGCACACGCCGCCTACTTGCGGCTACAAATGCTGACAACAAAGGATCACTATGCACACAATAAAAATAGTTCGGTGTGTAACATGAAGTAAAACTTAAGTGACTGCAAACCGTTTATTATATGTACACGCAGTACACTGAGTAATTATATGAGTAAATTATTGTTAACTTAGTATACTTTATGTAAAGGCTTCCTTAACACTAAATGGTTTTATCGTCTGAGTACGAGTATTTTTGACATCTTAAAATTACTTTTAAAAGTGATGACCGTCATGCACTTAAGGAATTGCTTAAAGGAAAGCTTCCCTACATGCTGGGTTCAGTAACGTAACACTTGAGGACATGTATGACAGTACTTGTTCATTTTATTCCTGCGTTAAGCTGTGCACGACCAGCAAAACTTGCTTTTAGCGACGCACTTCGTGACGTGCGGCGCCACACTCAAGGTTACTCACTCGCCGGGGCACTGAGCACATCGGGTTCAACACAAAACTTAGAGACAGACACTTTTTACGCTATATAAAGAAAATCCATGACATATAAAAACAATGCAGTATACAAATTATACCACCCGAACAACCGCACGCACGCATCCTGTACAATGTGAAGTTGAGAGACTTGAGCAGACGCGAGACATGCAGCAAGTGAAGGATCCTTTTTAATGTCACATACCATAAGAAAGTCACGGCTGTATACAAATATTCCGACCCGGGTACTGCCTCACGTCTCCGCCTCATGACTGGTGGCGGTATCTTAAGAGGCTCTGACTCTCAGAGGATGACAATACGTGCGGTGAGTGGGAGGAGTCGGTCAGGGGGTAGTGATAGCAACGAGGAGAGAAATGAGGTGATGGAAAAGCGGTACAAGTGTTTCGCGAGATGATATTGGGTGGCTGGCGGCGAATGTGTCATTGAAGAAGGAACGTGGCTGCTGTTTATGTGCATGTGTGGTCTCAAGTGAGACCTGCGAAATAAAACCGAACTAAATGTCGTGTAGGTCGGATGTGTGTGTGTGTGGGTGTGTTTTGTCGAGAGCTCGAATAATACAAAGTAAACAGTCAGTGCTCTCTTATTTGTTTTGTTTTGTCGAAAACAATGAAGAACGAGACCAGACTAGTTTAGTGTGTTAAAATACCACCTGAGAGTGCATGAGTTATCTGCTACACTCGGAAACATAACACTACCGTAGAGAGAGAGAGAGAGAGAGAGAGAGAGAGAGAGAGAGAGAGAGAGAGAGAGAGAGAGAGAGAGAGAGAGAGAGAGAGAGAGAGAGAGAGTTACCAAAAAAAGAAAAGAAAAAAAAAAAAAAAAAAAAAAAAAAAAAAATATATATATATATATATATATATATATATATATATATATATATATATATATATATATATATATATATATATATATATATATATATATATATATATATATATATATATATATATATCTTCTGTGTTGAATTAACCTCTATAAGAAAAATAAATCAAGTAATGGGTGCTTTAAGCTGCGGAGCAACTTAAAGGACCTTCCCCCAGCGGTTAGGGTGTTCTAATTTTTAGACGCGTCGTAGACCTACGGAATCCCCCTCCTTGCACACTCCATGCCGTGTCGCTCCGCTAGGATGGTTGCGGCGAGTGACATGCTGCTATAAATGACTGTGTTTTCAATATGTGGAGGTTTATCTGCCTTCTGATCACATTGTCGTGTTCAAGAGATCTTTTCCTATTTAATGTAATATATTTCAGCATTTAATGATTAACTGTTGAAAATAGCGAGCACAAGTAAAACATGTTATAACCTTTTTTTTTAACATCTTCACCGTTCAACTCGTCGTAATACCATTTTCCTTTTTGTTTTGTCAAGTTTTTACAATACATCTTGATTCTACAGCGACTGCTGCGTCTGATGGTGTCAAGCAAAACTGGCTATACTGTATATGAAGTGAGTTATGGCATATCATTCGAGCATTTTGCGTGCTCGAGCTCGATCTGTAGTGATGAGGCGATAGTTGCTCGAATTGCAAGACAGAAAGAAACCTTCACTCACATGCGGATAAGTCGAAATATGCAAAATACGGCAAAACAGTCGGACTGACGAAGAAATGTCATGAAACAAGAAAGATGCGCTGTCAAGTTACACACGTTTCCGAGACTGAAATCGCAATTTTTACATGCGATGGACACCAAAAGGTGCTCCTGGCCAAACCATCGTTGTACCATCCACGGGCCAGGCGGAGCGGTGGGTTGTATAGATGTGCGGTAACAAAATTAGAACCCCCAGCTGAGAGAATAAAAATCGATTAACACAAAATAATAAGACATCAATAAGAGGTTGCAATAAAAATGTTGCTAATTTACCGCAGGATAATTTTCAATGATACTAAACAATATTTGATAGGTAGATACAATAATATGTCCATCTAGCAACGCGTTTTTTGCTGGCGAGTCGTGATGATCGCCGTCCATTCCAGTGAACGGGAAGAGATTGAAAAATACTAGTATCATTTTTTTTATGACATTCTTGCCAGATATTGATAGGAATTACTTTAAGCGGAAATATGCCACGGGAAAACATACTAACGGAGAGGACATGTGGGTAAGTAAATAAAACGAAAGGTGAAAAAAAAAGAGGAAAAAGGGCCTCGGTGAGTGTGAGGTGGCCTTTAAAGGAGAGCGAGTTCTGGGATGCTGCGTCAGGTTCTGTCCATCATGTAACATCAGGTAATATATATATATATATATATATATATATATATATATATATATATATATATATATATATATATATCTATCTATCTATCTATCTATCTATCTATCTATCTATCTATCTATCTATATATATATATATATATATATATATATATATATATATATATATATATATATATATATATATATATATATATATATATATATATATATATATATATATATATATATATATATATATATATATATATATATAATCGCACACGTAAATTTAATGCACTGACAAGGTCACAAACAAGACTCTGATGCACAATACAGCAGACTCACTCATCTCCTTGGTCCGCCCGGTGAGGCCAAGCATCCTGTGTCCTCTGCTGCCCACCGGCCGGCCAAAGGTTAGGTGTTCAGCATGACCTTTTGTTATAAGCTGCCTTGAACCAGTTGTAGGAACATTTGACTGTGGTGTGATGATTTAATCCGAATAATCAAAATATTTATGTGCTTCACTGATGCTTGTACTCAGGGTTAGGACAACACGAAGCTGAGTTTTTGCGGCGCTGTAGCGAACACAAACAACACAAGCAAAGGTGCCGGTACAGCAGGCAGCAGCGGGGACGAGATGCTGTCCTTTCTAAAACCTGGTTTAAAGGTGGCGCACGACTGGCCTTGGGACTCTGCATGACATTAAAGGTATATACAATGGTTCATACAATATATTTTGGTTCCTACAACGTCACCTCTGGTTACTTCCTTTTACTATAACCTTCAGGATATGTAATGCGATACCAATAATGCTAACAATATCAATACTAACCGCCGCCGCCGCCGCCACCACCACCACCACCACCACCAGCAACAGCAACAACAACAAACTAACAACAACAGCAACGACAACAAAAACAAAAACATCAACAATTCAATATTCTTAAAAAAAAAAATAAAATCAGTACAGCAACATACACTAGTGACTCTATAAATGTTAACACTTGCATAAAAAAATATGTAGAAGTACGTAACACACACAAAAAAAAAAAAAAAAAATATGGTAGACACCTCGAACCAGCACAAAAAACTTCAGTCGTCACCGCCGTTTCATAACCAGTTAATGGTGAGCTGTCTTTAGTGTCCTTCAAACACCACATATAATTCTTGGTTCAGTGCATCATTGTGACCTGCATCACGCTGCTCGCACTAACATCAATGATAATGATGAAAATGATGATATAATAATAATAATAACAATAATAATAATAATAATAATAATAATAATAATAATAATAATAATAATCATAATGGTGGTTATTGTGATCTTATTTATCATTTATGTTGTCGTTGTTGTTGCTGTTATTGTTGCTCTTCCCGCTGCTGCTACTGCTGTTATGATAATATCGATGATGGTGATGATGATGATAATAATAATAATAACGATAATAATAATAATAATAATAATGATAATAATAATAATAATAATAATAATAATAATAATAATAATAATAATAATAACAATAATAATAATAATAATTATCATTATTATTATTATTATCATCATCATCATAATGCTAACAACAGCAGCAGCAACAACAGCAACGACAATGCTACTACTACTCCTACTACTACTACTACTACTGCTACTACTAATAATGATAATGACAATAAAAATAAATAAAATAATAATAATAATAATAATAATAATAATAATAATAATAATAATAATAATAATAATAATAATAATAATGCTTATAAAAATTCCATTTGCATGTAAGCAATGATTTACTTTCCAATAACATTAAACCTAGAGGGAGAGAGACAATGAGCTCAAGTCATGAGCCTGCGCACGCACAGACGCGCGCGCGCACGCACGCACACAGGTAGGGAACCTTGAAAACGAAAATAGCAGACCATTCCTTCCCACAAGGATAAGTTATTTTTTGTGGGAATCATATCGACAAGCATTGCATGAAAATCATAAGGAAATGCCAGGGCGTGGTAGTTGGCTACCACTCACTGAGGACAAACTTTCGTAATAGAACTGGAAATCAAATTACCGAAGGTCTCTCATTTAATGTGAAGAGGGTTCGTCGAAATAGCGTTTGAATGTGGGATTCATATCTGCGGATGTCTTTCACCAAAATATCCGATTTGTTTATATTAAACACAGAAGCTCAGTTACGGGCTGCTCACCTTGGCGGCGCCTCGCGGCCCCCATGGCAAGCCTCACCTGAGGCCACCGACCCTGGTGCTTCGTAAACAAGGACTCGTTTTCTTCAAAACACCAAGACTCATCTTGAAAGAGATTCTTCTATCAGTATGCTAATTCAGTCAATTCAAACTACGCCACTTCCTAACCAGTGTCCTCCCAATTCCCGCTCACCACCACACCACCGGGCTCCACCTCCCATCCCGCTGAGGAGTGATGACCCAAATCTGTGGTGGTCATGGATCGGGAAGTCCCCTTCCGAGAAGGGAATCAGCTTGCCTGGCCTACCCGTTCTCGCCAGGTGTTGGCACATGACACATGGAGCCAAGCCCGCCCAGCCCCGCCCTACCCAAGCACCCAGCTGTGCCAAGGTCGAAGCATCATATAGAGCACAGTTCAAGCTGCAACATGATCCAAGACTTCCCTGTCCGCTCCCCGCATGACCTTTAATAATGTCGCAGCCGGGAGCCTGGACCTCGGTAATTAAAACACACATACATAATCCACGATCTCCACCTCCATCACCACCGCTAAAGAAATAAAACTGACCATTCTGAGTGGCGCGTTGGTCCTTCAAGTCACTGCAGCGGGAGACATGTCATCCTCGAGATGCTGCATGCCGGCACTCCTTTCATCCTTAACATTTGGTCGTAATGGCATAGGTGGCTTGCACCGCCTCTTATAAATGCATTACGGTTCTCATATAATACTGTAGTATCTTCAGTGAAGAAAGGGATCCTTTCTCAGTGGAACGAGCAGGTTTCTCTCAACTATTTAGCGGTTTATTGTTGGTAGTTGGGCCTTTCTGGTTCTTCAATCCATTTTCATCTTTCCTTCTTGTATCCAGCGACCCGCGGGGCAAACCTGTGGTCACAAAGAACATCCTTCAGCAAGAGGGGATTTTCACCCCTCCCTCCTTTCCTGTAACTTGTTTGCTGTTATTACATATGCATTCGAGTCCTGGTGTCCTTGGCTACGGAGAAGCAAAACAAGCTCCACAGCCTTAGACGAAATTCCAGTCAAGAGAACAAGGTACACGCCGTACCAATCACGTAGCCTCGACACCTAAACATAAACAGACTTATCATTTCTTGTAACAACCCACTGCTGATTAAATAATACAAACAGCACCACTGTAACTGTGAATATGATATAAAAATAAACTGCCCCAAGAAGAGCCGCGCATGCAGACACTGTAGGAACGGCCACCAGTGATGCATTAGACTGTATCTAAACAACACTAGAGATTTAAAGGTTCTTGTTAGATATCAAGCAAGAGATAAAGAGGAGAGACAGAAGAGACATGCTTACTTTGTACGTTTTAAAACATTTGATAAACAAAATAACAACAGCACAGTGCAATCAGAGTCTGGATACCACGCCGGGAGGGTGTCTGCAGGACTGGTGGCGGTGTTGATTTTGGCGTGGTGTAGACATCCGACACGATCACGAGGTCAGACTGTCCATCACCCTATTGAGTACCGCCGCCTTATGCAAATTAAAGGACCTTGCGGCCAGACACTATCATATGTTTGCATGGAGAGACACTTGACGGTGTGGCCACGATTATACACGTACTTACACAGAATACTATCTCCTCTTATTAAATCAATATAAACAGAGTCTGGACGTGTCCTGGTTTTGCTCCTTCACCTGCAGGCATGAAACAACAAAACACATCGGGGCAAACACATCCAGAAGGTCTTCATGATATACTAGAATGTTAACTGGAGTTTGCCTTCCTTGACTGTCAAATGACGACCTCCCTCCCTGTGCCCTCAGTTAAGGTCTGGACGAGGGCAACGCGGCCCACATACCCGAGGAACCAAAATGGCAAACCAACCTTCAATTCTAACTAAAAAAAGGTACATAATGTCACCTGGAGGACTAAGGTCCTGGGTGAAAATAGTGCAGCTCATAGGATATAAACTAAACAATGCATTGAATGAAGCTCCCATAGTGTTTTTATAATTTTTTCTACATTTTCTGCCTGATAAGAAATATCAGCACTATTTTCAAGGTTATAATCATAATAACTTTAGACGCTGGAAAACAGTGAATGAAGAGAAAGGATGAGGGTGAAGGAGGAGGAAGAGGTGGATGCTGCTTTAGGTTATTTCACCGAAAAAACGGATCAGGGAAACGTGCAAGCAGCCTCTCGCCTCTCATCCGTCACTTTCTCTCGGCTTTCTGCTTCAAACTTGACCAACATACTGAAAGTCAAGTGAATGAATGTTGTGCAGTCAAGGAAGGACAGAGGAGACATGTGACAGACGTGATGTCCCCGATCCCACGCCACCTTCTCCCTCCAACGGTGTCACGTAGCTCAACACAATGCCAGGGAAAATATGTAACTGAACTTAATCGTGTTGGGAGGATATACTTTCGTGCCGAATCTGAACAAAGACGATTTCAGACTAGTGACATTATCAGATGAGTAGGACGGAGCGACCGAGGACACTTGCTTCCTCTAAAGCTCACTCAACACACGGACTCACTCACTCATTCAGATCACTCACACTCCTTCCACTAATAGGAACTTGAAAGACTCATCAAGTTTCTTCTCACTACCTGGGCTGCTTGGTGGGGCGCCATACGTCAAGCACGCCCCCGGGACACGGACAACATTTTGTTTACGAACAGATTATTGTTTATGTCCTTCCGCAGGATAAATGGCGTAACCCCGTAACCTTCAGCCTTTGCTCTAGCCTTGGGGCCGGACTAGAAAGCCACTGGTTAACATTTCCCTTCGAGGGCGTGTCTGGCCTGACAGGCCTCCCACCAGGGGATGTGACGCCGCGCCTACACGGAGATGCTTACACCCCCAAACCTTCCCTAGCCACAAGCGAGGATTCCCCGTCACCGAGAGGGACTCACCCGATGCCAGGGACGCCGCACTGGGGAAGGGGAGAGCCAGGGGTGCGTGCAGGAAATAAAGTTTATCTGGTGGTGGGATGGCTGCTGTTATTACTCTTGTTTTGACTGAAAATAAATAAATTCAAGACAACAAAACAACAATAAAATCAAACTGTTATCACTACTACTACCATCATTACTATTACTCCAATTATGTTATCATTATTATTATTATTATTATTATTATTATTATTATTATTATGATCATTATTAGTATTATTACTGATACAATTACTATCATCATCGTCTCCCTCGTTAGCTACCATTATGAATAACTTATCAGTAGCAACACTAGATCCTTCACACACACACACACAGACACACACACACACACACACACACACACACACACACACACACACACACACACACACACTTTTCTTTTTCTTTTTTAATCTGACTTTTGCAGTGCGTGTGTCTTCCCGGCGAGGACCCTGAACCACTTCTTCCTGCCAGCCGACAAAAACAATGGACTGGGAAAAGAAGAAAAAAAAAAAAAACGGAAAAAAAGGTACATGGTAAACAAAAAAATATATAAGGAAACAAGTCTGTGTGCTGTCCGTCAGTGGCCGCTGGCCAGATGTATATGTATAAACACCACCGCCCTTCTCCCTCTCTCTCTCTCTCTCTCTCTCTCTCTCTCTCTCTCTCTCTCTCTCTCTCTCTCTCTCTCTCCAGGAACCAACCCGCTCTGGTATTCCCGCCACATCACACTTTACACCAATCCTAGAAATGACGACGAAGGGGAGAAAAGAAAAAAAAAAGGGGGGGGGGAGGCGAGGGGAAAAAACACTCGTCATTGTGACTGAATGCGCATTTCCTTGGTTTCTCTATTCATTGCGAAACGTTTGGGAAAATGATTATGAAGACGCAAAATGTGCTGCGTCATGAGAGTGTCGCGTGCTGGTGGTGTTAGTGGTGGTGGTGGTGGTGGTGAGGAGTGGACTGGGTATGCGATGGGTGAGGGAAAGGAAGGGAGGGGAAGGAGGATGGATGGTAGGCCTTTTATTAGTCCATTCATTGCTGTCGTCATCCATTTTGAACATAGGAACACTGTAAAGAATCAATTGCTTGGACACACAAACACGCACGCACGCACACACACACACACAAGCACACAAAAAACACATAATATAGGTTAATCTTGCTTCTCCAGATTGCAACATACGAAATGAACGTCTGGAAAGTTACAGGTGATTACGGGGGAAAAAAATAGAAAAAATTGTCTAAGGTTAATTTGGCGAAGATACTGATGACCTACTGAGTGTATCGTTAGGATAAGGAAATATCTACTGCTGCACCCCTGTGAAACGAAGCAACGCGGCCACACCTTTCATCTTGTGACGAGAGAGAGACGAGAGAGAGAGAGAGAGAGAGAGAGAGAGAGAGAGAGAGAGAGAGAGAGAGAGAGAGAGGAGGAGGAGGAAGTAGGGGAGGAGGAAGCGGAGAAGGAGGACGAGGAGGAGTTAGAGGTTTAAGACGAAGGTGAATGGAAAGAGGAAGAGGAAAGGAGGCAAGTTGGTGGTGGTGGTGGTTGAGGAGGAGGAGGAGGAGGAGGAGGAGGAGGAGGAGGAGGAGGAGGAGGAGGAGAGAGAGAGAGAGAGAGAGAGAGAGAGAGAGAGAGAGAGAGAGAGAGAGAGAGAGAGAGAGAGAGAGAGAGAGAGAGAGAGAGAGAGAGAGAGAGAGAGAGAGAGGCTGTTTACAAAATCAACGAAGATTGCAAAATGAGGATAAATGAATGGAAAACTGGAAACACTCATCAACTTCCCTCTCGTAGAATGAAAGAATGAGGGCGCTGCAAGTCACCGCTCCCCATGTTTTTCGGGGAGGATAACACGGAAACACTTCACCGGGAGCACACGGAAATACGTACTATAGTAGAGGGCGAGGTCGAGCAGGCGGTGTATCGAATTATTTAATGAGATGGGTGTCGCTTCACTGCTTCATCGCACCGACACTTGGACGCTTGGGCAGTCTCAGAGGGAGTTATGCTTTTCTCTCTAGATTGTATTTGTCAGGTATCGTAGCAAGGTATATTTTCTGGTATTAACATTTTCACTGCGCCATGCAACAATTCAAAACACTAAAATCAATGTATGGAGTTTTATTTGCATATACAAGAACAAAGGGGATAAAGAAGAATAGATTTTGCACTTCGTCCGTACAATGTTTGTAGGCGGCTGCAGAACAAGAAAAGATGCCTGAGAGGGGTTAGTAATTAAGGAAAGATGTGCCAAATAGGAGTGACTGGGGTAATTCCTTTCACTTCGTTCATCGCATAGGTATTTGGACATTCTCAGGGACGTGCTCATTATTTGGATTGACGGGTGTTCTGTTCTCTTTACGTTATATTTGTCAGGTATCGCAGCAAAGTATATGCTGCTGTAAATTCCTTTTCACTTCTTTCATCGCATAGATATTTGGACATTCTCAGGGGCGTGCTCAATATTTAGACTGACAGTTCTATTCTTCTAGATTGTATTTATAAAGCATCGCAGCAAGGCATGTTCTGTGTTCACTCTGTTCACTCCTTCGTTCAGCGCATAGATATTTGGATATTTTCAGGGACGTCCTCAATATGTACAGTGACAGGACTTCTATTCTTCTCTAGATTATATTAGTCAGGTATCACAGCAAGGTATATTCTGATGTTCAATCCGTTCAGTCCTTCGTTCAGCGTCGAATCATGCACATGTCACCTGATTCATAGCACTTGGACGATCTCGAGACATGCTTAATATTTAGACTGATAGGAGTTCTAGGCTTTTCTCTATGTCCTGTTGGTCAGGTATCGTAGTAAGGTATATTCTGGTGCTTATTAGATGTCCCTTCATTCCTTCATTCAGCGCCGAATTACCTAATGTGTCACCTCATTTCGAGTCTAAGGAACATGTTTGATACTTAGACTGACAACAGGACTTCTACGATTCTCCCTGTCATATTCGCCAGGTATCGCTGGCAGGTATATTCTGGTGTTTATTATGTAGATGTCCTTTCACTCCTTCGTTCAGCGTAGTGAGTATTAGCGTCAACTACAGTGAATCCAATCTAAACCACGGCATTCATCTCATTAAAGCCGTTTTGCCAAGTTTGATCAAGTAATTTCAATTTTCACGGATCAGTGATTTGCAACACGAATGTTCAAATAGCATATCCCGTTGGATTCACGTAAAACACATTATGTACACCGCTATAACCACCACGTTCCTAATATACTAAACAGCACCAATTAAAAAAAAAACGTGCAGGAAGAAGAAGAAGAAGAAGAAGAAGAAGAAGAAGAAGAAGAAGAAGAAGAAGAAGAAGAAGAAGAAGAAGAAGAAGAAGAAGAAGAAGAAGAAGAAGAAGAAGAAGAAGAAGAAGAAGAAGAAGAAGAAGAAGAAGAAGAAGAAGAAGAAGAAGAAGAAGAAGAAGAAGAAGAAGAAGAAGAAGAAGAAGAAGAAGAAGAAGAAGAAGAAGAAGAAGAAGAAGAAGAAGAAGAAGAAGAAGAAGAAGAAGAAGAAGAAGAAGAAGAAGAAGAAGAAGAAGAAGAAGAAGAAGAAGAAGAAGAAGAAGAAGAAGAAGAAGAAGAAGAAGAAGAAGAAGAAGAAGAAGAAGAAGAAGAAGAAGAAGAAGAAGAAGAAGAAGAAGAAGAAGAAGAAGAAGAAGAAGAAGAAGAAGAAGAGAGAGAGAGAGAGAGAGAGAGAGAGAGAGAGAGAGAGAGAGAGAGAGAGAGAGAGAGAGAGAATTACAAGAATTATAATAGAAAATGAGACAACCTCTTATACAATGCTCTCTCGTACAATAATTCAAATACAAAGATACAAAGTTTAATCTTATGACCAAAAGCTCTCCTCCAAATATTGGGACGTTCAGGATAATACAATGGTGGGTTTTTAATAGGTGAAGGTGAACCACGACCTTCCACGCAAAAAAAAAAAAAAAAAAAAAAAAAAAAAAAAAAAAATCAATCCACATTTCTGGGGTAGTTCTGCCTGCTTAAATTATCACAAGTTACGCACCCAGCAGTGAGTAAAACATGGGGTACTGCCGCCGACACTGCAGTTAATGAAGCGCGGCTCCGGCTGTAGAAATACCGGCGGGTAGTCCTTGACGTGTATTACCTGAACCATTATGTCAGAGCGTTAATGAAGCACTGCAGCAATTATGACACACTTGACTCCCTGCGAATAGCGTTGTCTTTGTCTTATTTGAGCTAAAACCAGGCAGAATGTCTTTAGATGGTAACGTGAGTGTGCGGTGGACCGATAAGCTCCACTCAACTCCCAAGCAAGCAGGTTCGCGTGACTTGGTTCACCGGTTATCAATACTTCGTGACAATTATGAATAAATAAATTTATATGCCCTTTATAAGAAAAAAATAAAACAAGAAAAAAAAATGTTTGGTAAGACAATAACAAACATAAATTAGCTAAAATTGCAGAACGCCCGCCCAACAGTGTGAACTCGTTAAGTACAACCAGAAAACTGCTTTATTTCTTTTTACAGCGTCTGTGGCAAGACAAAGGATGTAACGTTAAAGCGGCAGCAATTCTTTGAGAGAAGTAGGTTATAAAGGGGATCTGAGAGAGGTCCTCTTAATGATATTCGGGATATAACAAGGTTGACATGAGCAAAATACTAACGGTCAGTAATCCGGATAGAACAAGAAATGACGGGTTCAAGTTTGATAAATTAGATAAAAAGAGAGATGGGAAAGGAGTTGGTTTCCAAACAGAGGGTAGATGAATGGAACAGACTCCGTAGTGTGGTTGTTAGTGACGAGTAATTAGGTAGCATTAAAAGATTAGACAAATTTATAGACGAGGATGAGAGGAAATAAGTATGTAGCATACAGAGACTGCCACGTGCAGGCCTGACGGACTCTTGCAGCTTCCTTTCTTTTCCTGTCCTTATATTCTAGTAGTAGTAGTAGTAGTAGTAGTAGTAGTAGTAGTAGTAGTAGTAGTAGTAGTAGTAGTAGTACTAGTAGCAGTAGCAGTAGTAGTAGCAGTAGTAGTAGTAGTAGTAGTAGTAGCAGTAGCAGTAGTAGCAGCAGCAGCAGCAGTAGCAGCAGCAGCAGCAGCAGCAGCAGCAGTAACAACAACAACAACAACAACAACAACAACAACAACAACAACAAAATAATAATAATAATAATAATAATAATAAATAATAATAATAATAATAATAATAATAATAATAACAATAGTGATGATAAAAACGTCAATAAAAATAAAAAGACGCACTTCACTTCTCCACATTTCGCACAAAACACGATGATGTGTGTCTTCACACTGACGACACGCTAGGTGCGTGCAGAACGATCCCCCTCAGTTGTCACCTGCGCGAAAGGAAAGGTGAAAAGTTCCGATTTAGCGAATGAGGCTTTTTGCCCAAGTGACGCAAATGCCCGAATGAGGCCTGGCGTCAGTGGCGGCGAGTGACCGTCAGGAGCAGGCAGCCCCCGTGCTCCCGGAGGGCTGCTGCCCACTGTCTCTTTATAAGTTGGGCGGCGGGGCATTCCCACAGCAGCACACAGTATAGTTCACAGCAGTATGTGGAATGTGGGTGTGTGATTTTTTCTTCCTGACCCTCGCGCCGCTTGCACTGGATAAACATAATAATTAGAGATAACGGGACAAGGTAGATGTTTACTCTAAAGGAAAAAAGTTACGTCCTCCCTCATTTATGCGCGCCAGTAAAATTAGAATTACCGAGGTCACAGCGCGCCCTCCCAACCCGTCCCTGCACGCCCACCTTTAGGTGTTTATTGGAAGTGCATGGTTGTTGTCCTAGGTCTCGTTGCGGAATGTTGTTGTTAAGGTTGTTGTTGTTGGTGGTGGTGGTGACGGTGGTGTTGAAATAATACTGATGATGATAATGATGATATATTATTACCATTACTACTATTATCATTACCATTATTATTATTATTATTATTATTATTATTATTATTATTATTATTATTATCAGTAGTAGTAGTAGTGGTGGTGGTAGTGGTAGTAAGACTACTAAGAGATCACGAGTGACTTCTTCCTATCCCGCCACCAGATCCTCAGCCGGAGAGACAACTCCATCCAGGTTAAAACTTTTCCTATAGAGTCTCGCCTTAAAGGGGTTGTGTTTTTTATGTGACCACACACATGAAAAGAAAAGAACCAAAAAACCAGAAGGACCTTTATAGGTCTCTGGAGCAGCCGGGGCGCAGCGGCCGCAGCACATGTGTTGCCGCGTGCGGGCGAGACACATGCTGGTGTGGAGACTGGCAGAACGCTTTTTGCCGGTGAGTCATTTACCGCCAGGTCCACCTCCGCCGCCGACACTCGAAGTGCTTGAAAGAAAAATAGACGCGCTGGGCCTTGATATTTAAAGGGTATATACAAAGCATTTTTTCCCTTCTGAGAGCAGAATAAAGTGACAAGTAACAATCAACAATAGCGCTGCAGCAGCAACAACAGCGACAGCAGAGATTGCTGTGTGAGTAACAAAGGCAGCGATGCGATACAAACAAGCAGTGGTGAAAGTAGTGTCTACCACTCACAACAACAGTTTAACAACACTAACACTTGTAACATCAATGGCGGAGGTGGCCACAGCAAGAAACATTAGGTGGTCCGCAAATGTAAAACGCCTCGTTTAATGCGAAGCGTATTGGCTAGCCGCACCCAAGGTGATGCATCAGGTGACCTCTGCCCTAAAGACGCCGTGCGCGCCGTGTATGTCGGTCAGGGAGGCGCCGCCTAGCCACACGGCGCGAGGGAAAAAATGTAAATAGGGCAGCGCTCACTACAAAGGTGGCGAGATAATGCAAATAGATCTCTGGCATGGGAAATGCGTCTCTCTCCTCTCTCTCTCTCTCTCTCTCTCTCTCTCTCTCTCATCTCTCTCTCTTCTCTCTCTCTCTCTCTCTCTCTCTCTCCTCTCTCTCTCTCTCTCTATATATATATATATATAAAAACAGCAGTAGCAACAGCAGCAGCAACAACAGCAGGAACAGCAGCAGGAAGCGAAGGAGGAGGACACCGTTGTATGCAGGGGGCGGCAGGCATTCACGTGTCACGTATGAAGAGCAACATTCATATCAGCACCACCTACCATACTCCCGCACACACCTGCTGTCATATAAATAGCCTCATGCATATGTCATGTACTACCACAGCATGAGAGTGCAATATTGAGTGGATTTATACAATGTACTGTAGAACAATATCTATATAGAACTCACGTCCGATGTAATGCAAAGAATATAGGATGAGGGTGTTGCATGCACTATTACCTCAGGAACAAGGAACACTGTGGGGCATTATTAATCATGAATATTCGTAGTAAATTTCACGGCGGTGCATTTCGTATGTAGCCAAATGTCATGGTTATAGAGAAGGCAAGCAAAAGAAAGCAGAATAAAGGTTATCGCTGTGCCATACTCTACAAGTACTATGATTTCTATCCATCTCTTGCTACACATCTCTCCTCCTTGGGTGTTCTCAAGCTGGTGCAGCAGCTCATCTCTCTCCTATTAAACCTGTCAACAGTGGTGTCTCACAGGGCTGTGCTCTGACATTCACTCTCTACCAATCATTAATGACCTTCTCACTCGAACTCAATGCCCTATCTACTAACATGCTGGCATCTCTTCCCTCAATTATTCATTATCATTTGCCACACCA
>NC_087165.1:5036011-5041011 GCF_035594125.1 Scylla paramamosain
GTTTTGTGAATTTCTGAAAATAAACATCACTGCTTTTTAGATGTAAACAATGCCAAGAGCAATAAAAAGAGCGAAAAAAAATAAATAAAAATAGGCCCAATAAGGTGCCAGTCCCAAAAGAGAGGTCAACAGGGTCATCCAAAATTGGAGGCTATACAAGGTAAAAGCTCCATTATCAATATTTTCATGTATACACTAAATCAATGTGTGTGTTGATATTTCATAAATACAAAACACATGCACTTATTCATGATTTCAAGTGCGAGTATTTCGGAAAAAAAAAAAGCAAAGATGATCTTCACACAGATGAAGGTACATGCCAGACTCACTCCCTACGTAATAATCCTCTTGATACACCACTGATAGTCTGACCGATTTATGACGCAATACAGTAGTCTCGTAAAATTAAAAATCATTACGGAAGTAAAGATGACTCAAGACATTATCATTAAGCATATTTCGTCTCCTTCCACTTGAAATTGACAGAGAAGAGTCATCCATATATATATATATATATATATATATATATATATATATATAGAGAGAGAGAGAGAGAGAGAGAGAGAGAGAGAGAGAGAGAGAGAGAGAGAGAGAGAGAGAGAGAGAGAGAGAGAGAGAGAGAGAGAGAGAGAGAGAGAGAGAGAGAGAGAGAGAGAGAGAGAGAGAGTTAAGAAAAATAAAAAAGTAGGTGATACGGTCATGTTAAGAGTCGAGTTACTTAATTTTGCGCTTTCCCTCAATCTAATGAGCTCTGATCTGTTGGCAATCTAATGTCAGACCTGACAACTGATGGACTCTCCGCGTATCAGAAGATTTAAGTCTAAGATAACCCCTAAACACCATGGAAATGAGTGTGGTACGTTACTTGACACTTCACGACAATAATACTTTTCATACGTCGAGTTCCTTCACGAAATGAGTGGTTGAATAATTTAATAATCTGATCCTTAAGTCGCAATACGGTAGCCTGATACACTGAATAATTAATTACTGAAGCATTATTTCAGGCCGATTGATTGTCTGATTAACTCCATAACCTATTACTGAGACAAAGGGTGATGTGATGAAATAAGAAGAGGTATTCAATATGAGTCAGAGGATGTAAAGGAGGAGCGGCAGTTAGATGAGACGGCTGTGGCGAGTGTTGGGAGGAAGGGAAGTGCGCGGCAGTCCCAGGCGGCCTCTGCACCGCCACGTCATCGATAACCTCGTCTGTGCCACGTGCAGGTGACGAGACGAGCGACGCAGTGTGCGCGGCGATCGTCACAAGACTTCCGGAATCCATTGTTACAATCCCCAGGAAGCAAAAAACTGTCATCGCCCCGTCATGCCACCAAGCCACGTGTCACGCCACGGTCTTATGAACTCATTAATTTGCTCTCGTGTCAGATGATAGAGGGCAGTGATGTCTGGCACCCTGTCCCCAGCACGCGGCGGAAGTCTGAGTTTGTAGGCATTTTGCAGCACTGCGATGGTCATCTCCGCAGTGACATGTTGTGATGTGGTATTCTGCCTGTTTTGAGTTAGCGTCGAGACAAAAAAATGGGGGAACTATTTTACAGTGTCTACCTATTAATATACTATTCTCTATATGTAAGTATGTACTGTGTGTATGTGTAACACATCTATCTATCTATCTGCCGACCAATCTGTTTATTTACCAGTTGTGTGTGTGTGTGTGTATGTATATATATATATATATATATATATATATATATATATATATATATATATATATATATATATATATATATATATATATACATATATATATATATATATATATATATATATATATATATATATATATATATATATATATATATATATATATATATATATATAGATAGATAGATAGATAGATAGATAGATAGATAGATAGATAGATAGATAGATATATATAGGAAGGAAAGAGAGAGAGAGAGAGAGAGAGAGAGAGAGAGAGAGAGAGAGAGAGAGAGAGAGAGAGAGAGAGAGAGACCTATAAAGTTACCGAACATTTCTCTCTAATGTCTCATGGAACTAACGGAGAATAACGTTTTGAGGCAAGAGAGAATGAAGCACACAATCTCGTCGCCGCCAGGTCAGCAGGACTATGCCGCTGTTTGGTGACACGTCCTTTATATAGGCCATGCACTGAGTGGGAGTGGCAAGCTAGAGGGAGGCTGGCTGTGCGAGGCATGTCTTGCTGCTACATGACTTACACTGATGACCGACCACGAGCAGATGATTGTCACTGCTCCACAGAATTATTATCATTATTATTATTATTATTATTATTATTATTATTATTATTGTTATTATTATTATTATTACCATTATTAAAGTCGTGGAGCAATAGCAATATACTGACCCCGTGGTGCTCCCTGGGACAGGCCGCCACGCAGAGCTGCGAGCTGAGCGGCACTACATTTCCAAATAGTGGCACTCTCGCTTCTTGTAACTCATCCATGAAACCCGATTATATTTCTTGGGAAAAAAAAAAAAAAAAACTATTATGTGACTTTTTTTTTTTCCAGCTTTGTACGAGCACTATGTTCTAACCTTTCTCCACAGGCGCCCCCTCGCCTCCAGACCCTCACCTTAAGCCGCCCCCACCCGCCCACCTCCCCCGCAGCGCCGTGCTGGGCGGGGGCACAAGGACGAATGATCACCACGGCTCCTTCACCCTCAGCAGCACCACGCAGCACAGCACTTCCACGCAAATACTCACCAACGGCGAACGTACTTAAATGCGCAGTGCTTTAATTCTCGCCTGACATCCCGCCGTCACGCACCAAACGCACCCCGGCCTTGCAGTCACCGCGCCACAGGCACACACTCACCTCTGCGATCCTTGTGTGATGCTGAGCCGAATTACAAAACACCACGTAGGATATTCATCAACAATTAGCAGAATACTATATAAATGTACGCTTCATTTCATTTATTTATTATTTTGTTTACTTATCTATCTATTTATCTATTATTATTATTATTTTCTTTTTTACTTTTTAAAGTCAATTGCACATTTTAATGCCAAATACAAGTAATATCGGCCCCTTCCACCTCTACTTCTACAAGGCGGGACGTCGGATTAAGTTCGCAGCACCACATTAGGACGTCAGTTTAGCAGCAATACGGATATGGCGTGGTGACGGAAGTGTTAGATGGGACATTTTTTTCTCTTTAACCTTTTTGCATACCGCTAAATAAACAACAACAATAAAAAAAGGTCAGGTAAGCCAGTGAACTACATTTTCTAAAGGTAAAGGTAAGCCATGCCCTATAAGGCCGCGCCCACCACCGTGTTTTGATTTCTCTTTTCTTTTACGAGTTATGCAAATGATGGTTATGTAAATATATCAGTCCTCAGAGCAAGCTGTCTTACTTTTCCTGGACTGTAAGGGAAAGGTTACTGCATCCCTCAGCCTCCCGCCGTGCTGCCCGACCGTCATTCTGCCATTATCTATGGGGAGGGGCTACAGCCGAGTCGCACCTGCAGTTCATTCTGTGCTGTGACGTGACGCATTATCTTACACCAATATGCCAATGTTCCCCAAACCTTACTTTTCGTGGACCTCATTTCATTTTCTTTACCAGGTGACTCGACTGTCTAGTCATTCTAATGCCAGGGAGTAATTCTGATGCTTTTTTTTTTTTTTTTCATTTTACTATTCACTAACTTCATTCCCACAACTCGAAGGAAAAAGAAAAAAGTGCTGGGGAACAAAATAGATCATTATTATTATTATTATTAATATTACGATGATAATGGTAATTATCTTTTATCGTGATGTTCTGAAATGAATACTTTCATGTTTATACTACTACTACTACTACTACTACTACTACTACTACTACTACTGCTACTACTACTACTACTACTACTACTAATAATAATAATAATAACAATAATAATAATAATATCAATAATAATAATAATAATAATAATAATAATAATAATAATAATAATAATAATAACAATAATAATAATAATAATTACTATTATAACAGTACAATACAAACAGATACACGTCCCTTCCTTGCATACTTGGCTTCTCCCTCCCCGTCACCAGCTAACTCAAATGTGTGAGTTGTGTTATGCACCAACTCTGGTGCCTTACGCGTCAAACATCTATATTCAGATATAATATATATATATATATATATATATATATATATATATATATATATATATATATATATATATATATATATATATATATATATATATATATATATATATATATATATATATATATAATATTTATTTATTTATTTTTATTTTTTTTCTATCTCTTTCCCATTCCGCCCATCTGAACGATCCTTAATTTTCATTTGGGTCACACGTACAAGTTCAGGAACCAACCACAACGGAACCATAGATCATGAAACTAAATCTGAGGATGATCGTCTATCACGTGAGGTAAGGTAAGGGGTGCCGCAAGGTGAGGCTCCCACTCGGATTACTGTCTGTACTGTTGCAAATTAATACCACCACCGCCACTCTGGGAGAAATTGACTATTTAATTATAGCACGTCCGAAATAAGTGAAATAACACAAGCGTTTCCATCCGAGGTAGGTTAAGTTTGGTTAGTTTTGGATTTATTCAGTTCATTAATTTCACTGTCAATACCTTCACTGTGTAGACTGTAGATCATGAGTTAAAAAGTATCATATCGCCCAGAAATAAATAACTAAATAGTTATTGTCTCGAAACTACTAGACTAAGTTTATTTCCATAAAACCCGTTCTTTGCATGGCACAGAACGATGATCAGTGAACAGTACCGAAGCGAACCGTAACAACGCCGTTTACGCTGACAAGCCTCGCGGTGAGAACCCATTTTCTTTGCACATGGGTGAGAAAGAACGGAGCAGTTTTATGAGTAACAACATGATAACCGTTCCATGGCTAATTAATTATTTAAAATTTTCAGTAAAAATTGTCAGTGGTTCATTAAGTTTGTTATTACTTAACACAACTTTACTGCTACTCACTACCATTGCATCAGCTG
>NC_087165.1:5046011-5073511 GCF_035594125.1 Scylla paramamosain
TGGCCCTGAGACGCCATTTGCTGGACCTGAGGCGCCATTTGCTGGACCTGAGGCGCCATCTGTTGGACCTGAGGCGCCATTTGCTGGGCCTGAGGCGCCATCTGCTGGACCTGAGGCGCCACCTGCTGAACCTGAGGCGCCATCTGCTGGACTTGAAGCACCATCTGCTGGACTTAAGGCGCCATCTGCTGGACATGAAGCGCCATCTGGTGGACCTGAGGTGCTGTCTGTTGAACCAGGAGTGTTATCTAGTGGACCCGACATGCTGAATGTTGAGCTCGTGGAGCTGTCTACTGGACCTGAGGTCGTGTCTGCTGGAACTAAGGCAATGTCCTCTGGATCTGAAATTTTATTTACTGAACCAAAAGTGCCATCTATTCAACCTGAGACACTGTCTGCTGGACATGAGATGTTCTCTATTGAGCCCAAAATGACGTCTGATGGGCCTGAGCTGCTGTCTGCTGGATATGAGATGCTGTCTGAAGGTCATGAAATGCTGCCTGCTGAGTCCAGGGTGTTGTCTGTTGGATCTGAGATAATGGCTGAGAGATCAGAGTTGCAGTCTGTTGGAGCCAAAGACCTGCCTGCTGGACCAACAAAGCTGTCTGACAGACCCCAGATACTGTCAGGTGATCTTCATATGCATTCTCTTGAACCTGAAATGCTTTCTCATAGACACAACATGCTGTCTGTTGAGCCGGAGATGCTCCCTGTTAGACATGAGGCACTGTCTGTTGGGCTCACGGCAATGTCTTTTGGCTCCGAGGCACTGCCTATTGCCCACGAGACACTGCCTGTTAGCACCGATCTACTGTCTGTTGCCCACGAGACACCACCTGTTAGCACCGATGTACTGCCTGTTGCCCACGAGACACTGCCTGTTAGCACTGATGTACTGCCTGTTTTCCACGAGACACTGCCTGGTGCTCACGAGACACTGCCTCTTAGCACAAATGTACTGCCTGTTGCCCACGAGACACTGCCTGTTAGCACCGATGTACTGCCCATTGCCCACAAGACACTGCCTGTTAGCACCGATATACTGTCTGTTGCCCACGAGACACTGCCTGTTAGCACCGATGTACTGCTTGTTGCCCACGAGACACTGCCTGTTAGTACCAATGTACTGCCTGTTGCCCATGAGACACTGTCTGTTGGCACCAATGCACTTCCTGTTGACGCCGATGCACTGCCTGTTGGTACCGATGCACTTCCTGTTGGCATCGATGCACTGCCTGTTGGTACCGATGCACTTCCTGTTGGCATCGATGCACTGCCTGTTGGCACTGATGCACTTCCTGTTGGCATCAATGCACTGCCTGTTGGCACTGATGCACTTCCTGTTGGCATCGATGCACTGCCTGTTGGCACCGATGAGCTTCCTGTTGGCATCGATGCACTGCCTGTTGGCACCGATGCACTAGCTGTTGGGCATGAAACACTGCCTGTTGGGCATGAAACACAGCCTGTTGGCACCGATGCACTTCCTGTTGGCACCGATGCACTGCCTGTTGGGCATGAAACACTGCCTGTTGGCACCGATGCACTACCTGTTGGGCACGAAACACTGCCTGTTGGCACTGATGCACTTCCTGTTGGCACTGATGCACTGCCTGTTGGGTACAAAACACTTCATTTTGGCACCGATGCACTTGGACTCGAGGCAATGTCTCTTGGCCATGAGACACTGCCTGTTGGACTTGAGGCAATGTCTCTTGGCCACGAAACACTGCCTGTTGGACTCGAGGCAATGTCTCTTGGTCACGAGACACTGCCTGTTGGACTCGAGGTGATGTCTCTTGGTCAAGAAACACTGCCTGTTGGACTTGAGGCAATGTCTCTTGGTCACGAGACACTGCCTGTTGGACTCGAGGTGATGTCTCTTGGTCAAGAAACACTGCCTGTTGGACTCGAGGCAATGTCTCTTGGTCACGAGACACTGCCTGTTGGACTCGAGGCAATGTCTCTTGGCCATGAGACACTGCCTGTTGGACTCGAGGCAATGTCTCTTAGTCAAGAAACACTGCCTGTTGGACTCGAGGCAATGTCTCTTGGTCACGAGACACTGCCTGTTGGACTCGAGGCAATGTCTCTTGGTCACGAGACACTGCCTGTTGGACTCGAGGCAATGTCTCTTGGCCAAGAAACACTGCCTGTTGGACTTGAAGCAATGTCTCTTGGCCATGAGACACTACCTGTTGGACTCAAGGCAATGTCTCTTGGCCCTGAAACACTGTTTGAGAAACCAGAGGCACTGTCCATTAGAGCTGAGGCACTGTCTGCTGGATCTGAAGCACTATCTAGTGCACTCGAGATATTTCCTGCTGGACCCAAAACAGTGTCTGTCAGAGTAAAGGCAATGTCTGTAGCACCAGACACACAGCCTGTTGACACCGAAGCATTATCTAGTGAACCCAAGGTACCATCTTTGAGACCAGAGGCACTATCTGCTGGATCTGAAGCACTATCTAGTGGATTCGAGATATTTCCTGCAGGACCCAAAACAGTGTCTGTCAGACTAAAGGCAATGTCTGTAGCACCAGACACACCGTCTGTTGGCACTGAAGCATTATCTACTGAACCCAAGGTACCATCTTTGAGACCAGAGGCACTGTCTGTTGGACCAGAGACACTGTCTGTTGGACCAGAGGCACAGTCTGTTGGTCCTGAGGCAATACCTGTTGTACTCAAGGCACGGTCTGTTGGACCCGAAACTCTGTCTGTTGAACTAGGGTCACTGTCTGCTGGATCTAAGGCACTATTTGTCAAACATGAGGCAGTGCCTGATGGACCAGAAATACTGTCTGATGGAGCCTGGGCACAGTCTGCTGGACATGAGGCTCTATCCATTGGACTTGAGGCACTGCCTGTTCAACCCAAGGCACTGTCTGTTGAACCTGAGGCATTGCCTCAGGTGTTGTCTGCTGGATCTGAGGCACTCCTTGTTGCATCAGAGACACTGCCTGTTGTGCCCAAAGTGCTGCCAACTGAGTCTCATAATAAAATCCTGTTTATTCAATCTCAAACATCACCAACTGCACACCAAAATAACTTATCAACTCCTCATACAGACACTAATCAGAGCACTTCACCAATTCAGGTTAAAAAAATTCTGTCAGAGATTGAAACTGCCTCACTGACACTCAAAACAGATCCACATCCAGTACAGACAGTCCCTGAAGTAGGTTCAACAACTGAAATACCCACAGCAGAAAATGAAGTAATCTTGGAGGGAGCTGACATATCTCTGCCTGCCGCTCAAACACCAGAAACCAAAATCAAAACAGCCGTGTTACCAGAAAGCACTGCTGGAGCTACTTTGACAGCCAACCTGCAACACCCACACATGCCTGATTTATCACTGTTGTCACGTTTCCGCCATGAGTATGAGACAGTGGCTCCCGGGGTTGAGCACATGCTGCCTTGGGATTCTGCGTTTTCTTTGCCCCTCCACCAAGACCCTCAGTTGCCACCACACCATCCATAGCAGCCACCAGCTAGAAATACTATAGACTCAAGATTACCTTGTGATATTCTTTAAGGAAATATCATTTTATATAATTTTTCTATTGTAGTTGTTATTTATTATTGTAATGAAACATTTTAGTAAAACTTTATAGCAGCTGCTGTTCTATTGTAGAAACAGCACCATAAAAACTTTTCCTTATAAGCAGATACTATTTATAGCCCTCAAAAAAACACTATGATGTGATAACTTTCATCTACCTCTTTTCTGTAAATCCACTATGACAACCTAAACCAGCAGGCTAAAATGTATAGCTCCACTGCCTCTCTTTACCCATGGTGAGCCCTTTTTTCTGCAGTGAACTACTAAACAAAACTGTATCAAATATGTTTTGCTATTCTGAACACAGATCCATTCCCATAAAAAATTATTATGTAACAAGTAAAAATATAAGTGAAATTCCAGCACTGTAAAAAAAAAAATCATATTCTGTTACAAGTTATTATGAGATATGACATGGATTGGAGTTGCTAAAAGACACTCTGAATCACCATTTTTAAGTGAAAATTCAGATTCTTATTTCAAAATCTACCAGCATAAATCACAAATGTGTCTTGAAGAAGGAAAAGGTAGATCAACACCTTCCAAACTGCTCTTTACCAGAAGCATACAGTCACAAAGCTTGAAGAAATAGTCATAAGTAAAATAATGACTAATATCTCTTACACAAAAAAATATCATGTGGTGAACAAATTTAACTTGTTCCTGAATTAATCCATTTTATATTGAGTTTATCATTTATATTATACCCCTTATGAATTTCCTACAATATACCATAATATATTTGTATGATAACAATAAGAAATTCTAAAATAATCCAAGCTAGTACGAGCCACACCTCCGGGTCATGCTCATACTGTTTGGTTCACTACAATGCTTTAAATAGGAAGGAACAAAGTCAAATCCTGAAGATTTGGATATATATGAAAATTGTTGGATAATGATAATGAAAAGTGCATTAGAGTTATCATTTAGAGCTTGTATGGTATGTTACGTGATTCTCTACACAAAACTAAGGCAGAGGTGTTTATGTATGATTCCAAACCTTCCCATGTTGCCAAGTTAGTAAAGAAGTGGTTAACAGACTGTGAGGTTCTTTTTTTTCATGACTGGACTAAGAACACCTTAGATTATCAACCAAACTGAGAATTTAAGGTCACAAATGAAGAAGTACCAGTACAGTAATGACAAACAACACATTGCTTATACTTAAACCAAAGGCTGCAATCACAGATGCAGACCAGTTTTTCATCATCTCTTATGCAAAATCTTCTCTCCTGCATCCCTAAACATCTTCAGGAGATAAAAAAGTGGAAGAAGGATGCCAGTAAATACTAAGATTATGTGTGCAAGTGGATACAACTTACATGCCTTTCTCCTTGCTAATCATAAGTTAAAGGAGCCTTATGGAAATTAGTGAGGTTGTAGCAAATAAATAAATGGAGAGCTGCAGATGATAATGGGATTATCTGGAGAGGAGATAGGACATGAAAAAATATCTTACAATTAATGAAGGAAACAATAATAAATAACTTAACAGGAAACTTGACAAAAAAGGCAAATGTAAATGCATTGTGAGAAACACAAATGCGTGTGTGCACACACACACACACACACACACACACACACACACACACACACACACACACACACACACTAAAGAAAAAAATAATTAATAAAAAATAAAAATAAAATGAAAAAAAAAATAAAAGTTAGTTAATTTATTAAAACAGTCACAAGAGAAAGATAGAAAAGCAAAATACAGCCAGATAAATTCTGTGCAGTGTTTTGAGTCAAGTTAGCAAGCAGAATCTACAGAGAGAGAGAGAGAGAGAGAGAGAGAGAGAGAGAGAGAGAGAGAGAGAGAGAGAGAGAGAGAGAGAGAGAGAGAGAGAGAGAGAGAGAGAGAGAGAGAGAGAGAGAGAGAGAGAGAGAGAGAGAGAGAGAGAGAGAGAGAGAGAGAGAGAGAGAGAGAGAGAGACTGAAGAGTGGAGAGAAACTTGGGAAAATGTTTAACAAATAAATAAATAAATAAATAAAAGACAAAATCAAGTTCAGCATTAAAAGTTACAATCACAAAACATTAAGTTAAAGACCTTGGACATCATAAGAGGGTGAGCGTGGAACTAAAGAGATATTGAAGGAACTTTGGATGTTATACTGAGAAGGAAGAGCAATATATCACTTTGTAGCGAAAGAGATAATCAATTACAAAGGTAGTAAGAAAATATTTCAATGAAACTGAAAGGAAGCAGTTCTACCAAACACATGACAGTAGAGCTGGAGCCAGTTATGAAGGAAGAAAACTTAAAATGTTAAGGAAAGACTAAAAAAAAATATTTCACATCAGGAGATTTTGCAGACTTTATATAGGAATACTCAAGTGGTAAATAAATTATTGAGAAGAGAGAAGGACCTCTTGGAAATAATGGAAGTCTATTAGATTATTACTTCCAAACCAGTCATGAATTTAAATTGATGAAGATGGAAAATTTCATTCATGGAAGCAAAATAATAGTATGTAAAAATAAGTGCACATTTCGTAATGAATGACCAGGAACAGGTGAGAAGTATATCAATTACAACTGAGTGATGATGAAGGTAGTTATAGATGCTAGGGCCCTTAACAGACACTTGAAATTTATTAAAGATAATTGAGAAGAAATTTATTAAAGGGCAATTATGGAGAGATAGAAATAGTAAATGTTGTAGAATATATATATATATATATATATATATATATATATATATATATATATATATATATATATATATATATATATATATATATATATATATATATATATATATATATATACACATGTAAGTGAATTTCACTCAATGCTGCTTTAAGATGCATGGGAGTAACATGAAAATAACTGAAAAGGGAAGCATTTGATTACATTTCTTTTAATAAACTAGAGACTGTGTTAATTTTTAACAGAATTTTTGTTGATGGAAACAAGCTCTGACATATCAGATTGTGATCTGATATGTCAGATTACAATAATGATGATAATGATAATTTTTTAATTTTATACTTTAAGGAGAGGAAGAAATGGCCCACAATTTTGAAGAAGTTGAATCATATGTGAGAAGAGAGGAACCAAAGCAAAAATTTATGAAATTCTTAGAAAATCATAAAGCCACATGAAGACATCAAGATGACAATTGTGGACAAAAAAATGTTGGGATGAGGATGAGGAAATTGAGTATATACTTGAATAGGGAGAGAGAGAGAGAGAGAGAGAGAGAGAGAGAGAGAGAGAGAGAGAGAGAGAGAGAGAGAGAGAGAGAGAGAGAGAGAGAGAGAGAGAGAGAGAGAGAGAGAGAGAGAGAGAGAGAGAGAGAGAGAGAGAGAGAGAGAGAGAGAGAGAGAGAGAGAGAGAGAGAGAGAGAGAGAGAGAGAGAGAGAAGCATCTTAATGAAGTGATAAATTCTATACACAAGAGGAGAGAGTAAATTAGGAAGAGAAAGAAGGGACACCTGAGAGCTCACTGCTTAAAACCAAGATCCAGTGCACCTCTGCAAAAGACTTGTCATCACACCCTCCCACACACCCACATTAAATCAAGCACACACACACACACACACACACACACACACACACACATGCAATGCAGCCTTCAATAACACTATACATGAAAAAATAACAGAAAATATGATAATCTGGTACCAAGAGATGGGATTACACCAATTATAGATAATAATGAAGTAACATTAGCATCTTCATTGAATGCTAGGTTAGATTAGTTTAGGTTAGGTTCAGTTCATTAATTTCACTGCTGATCCCTTCATTGTGTATGTAGATCACAATTTGAAAAGGCACAATGGTATTTCTGGATAAGAAGTCCATCCCCTCTAATCTCCTATTCCACACTGGCTTGGAGGCTTGTGTGGAACAGGAGGTTTGGAGGGTAGATGAAATATAAGTGAAATACGGGTGTTCGAAAATATAAGGGAATTTCCCTAAATTAATCTAACTTCACCAGGGGGCTGTGCCCTTCCTGGACTCCCCCTGCTAGGACATTAACCTGTGCTAGCATAACTTAACTTAACGAGGGATCTCAAAAACTGTACCAAAATGCCTTACTGGGGTGGTGGGGAAACTATCAGGGCGATGGAGATGGATACAGTTTAGCGGCTTCATTGATAAAGACAGAAAATCTTCATGTCTCCATGCTGCATAACGAGGGATCTCAAAAATTGTACCAATATGCCTTACTGGTGTAGTGGGGGAAACTGTCAGGGAGATGGAGATGGATACAGTTTAGTGGCTTCATTGATAAAGACATAGAAAATCTTTGTCTCCATGCTGCATCTTAAACATAGCTGTAGCTAAGTAGCCCTCATTGTGAGTTTTTCTCCTGCCAAACGCTGGCACTTTTCTTCTCTTCACTTCCTTCCACTGGCGTTTGATTGAGTTTGTACGTGCTGTAGTGTTGGGATCAATGAAGCTGTTGGAGTGATTCAGTCAGGTGTTTGATCCCTTCACTTTCCAAACAGCTGTACACTTTCCAGCAGTCACTAATAACAGCTGTTCATGGTAAAATGCAGATTTTTATTATAGTGAGTAGTGTCTCTGTTTCTGTTTTCTACGGGCACCAGAAAACATGAATGAGTGTTCCTGCATGTACATGTACCACCCATTGTCCTTCTATTATTCTTCCAACACTATATTTCCTTTCTTAAATTTAGATTAATCTATTTCCATAATTTCTCGAGCACCTCAAATTTTTCTCTTATCAAATAGACCAAGCAACTAAAACTTCATGAGAAAACTTGCTCTGTCACATTTAGTTTTGTAATCCAGTACAAGTTCATCTTTCGCCACTTTGTAAGAAAAGTCGTCCTGCACGAACAAATTTACAAAGTGCATATTTGTCTCAAAACTGACATGGCTCTTCTCTAACCACGTGCCTTTATATATTGACTGGAGAAATTTGCACTTTTTTCCCTCTTTTAGGCACTGTATATCTCTTGTCACACCGAAATGCCTTTCTATGTATGTCTACACTGCACACCTTCCCACACTTTTCACACAATTTTCTTCTCAGGCAGTAAGCAATGTTTCATGAAAAGCTTCAGTAAACCTTCACAGTCCTTGAAGTACGTTTCTACAAAATCGCCATAGGACAAATAACATCCTTCACAACATATGGGAGGATGTTCATCATGTCCTACTTCGTTGCTAGCTATATTACCAAATGACAGTGAGCCTCTAGCAGAATGCCTGATGTGTCCCCAGAAGAAATGAAAAGTGTAACTGAATCTACTGTGGAAAGTTGTAACTGGTGGCCTCACAAATGGCCTCACGAGTGGCAATGCTTGTTTGGAGGGATCAGCTCTATAGATACCATGAAATCCTAATATGCTGCTTACCCACAAATCCCAGTTACAAATAATAGAAAATCATCTCAATGTTTACTCTTGACAAGTGCAGAGCTCACTGGACTTACAAAATGTCGAATTTCACCAAACTCTTGAATGCTATTACATCCTTACTAAACAAGTCCCCCTGATTTTTCCACGTTTATGACAAGGTCATAAGTCTTCTACATGACATGTGAGTTTCGTGCTTATATGTAACACGGACCTAATATCCAGATTAACTAGCGTGACTTCTTACCCCAGAATTAAACTGTCTTGAAATTAGTAAGTTAAGATTACTTCCATAATACTCTTGGGACCCTCAAACTATATTTACAACATTATACATGAAAAAAAATCTCAAGAAATATGATAATCTAATACCAAGAGATAGAATTACTTAAAATAATGATGTAACACTGACATAATATCCGGGATTACGAGTTTTAATCAATGAGAGGTCAACACACGGGGTGACTCACCGTTTTGCTGAGTGGTGCGAGTTTCACCTCTCCCTCGTTCCAGCATCCTCCACGTGACTACACCTTCTATTACAGTGACTTGTCAATTATTTCTGATATTGTACCTAACTTGTTTCTCCCTCCATACATACAATGCCTCATGTGGTCAGCAGATCCCTAAACAACAACAACAAACACTCACCACCCCAAGCAGGCCATGACGGACTCGCCCACACATGCACGCTTGACAAGGCGCCCCAGCTGCTCCTCTCCATGGCTAGGCGAGACCGTGGTGCCTCCTCAACAAATACACCGAGACACCCAGTTGTCTGGTGTGGCCTCCTTCCGTCCAGCTGTTGCAAGACTCACGGGAAACAGAGAAACAAAAATACTCCAAAAGTGACAACTTCGACGGAGCTAACTGAGAGGTTCAGGTTTCAGTTCACCAGTCCGAGTCCACTCCGAATATGAGTTAGTCTTTGCAACGGCTCCCATTTACTTTTTTTTTTTTTTCAGTGGTTCCCATTTCAGCGTTTTTTTTTCTTTCTTTTATTGATTTGATCTTTGTTTTGTATTGTCTATATGGTCTTAAAGATTGGTGATGGGTGTTGTTGTTGCTGTCGTCGTCGTCGTCGTCGTTGTCGTCGTTTTTGTTGTTATTCCATAGTTTTCTCTCTCCTTTTTTTTTCTTTTCTTTTTTTTTTTTTTTTACTTTTTTTCGATTTTCTCTTGAGATTTTTAGGAATGCTAATTTATTGTTCAGTTTGTCTTCTTTATTTTGTGCTCAATGTCCTGTATGAAATAGAAATGTCTTTTGATCTGAATGTCTTGCTCGCATTCTAATTATAATAATAAAGAAATGCACGCGTTTCACTCATTTTCGTAGCATAGGCATTATTCACTCACCTCTTCATACTTGTTTCTCTAGTTTAATATTACAATAGTAATGTGTTAGTTCTTTCTCTTGCTTGGATTCCTGTGCCGTTCATCCAGTGTTCCTCTATAAAAGTTTTCTAAATTATGGTGACTTTGCATGATCCCCCCTTTCTTTAACTTCACTTCAACAGCAATTCTTTCTCCTATTTTCTATATCTGCAATTTTCCTGTTGAGTTCTGATATATCTAGTAAATATTTTCATAGCTAAGAAGATAATGGGCTAGGAGATAGGTTAGCTGAGGAGTTTAAATCATCGGCAGAGCCAGATGAAGTGTATCCGAGAATATTAAAGGAATGCAAGGATGTTATTAGTGAGTCGCTGCTTGATATCTTAAAGGCATTAAATTCAAGAGAGGGATGAGGAGATAAACAAATATAGTTATCCCTAAAAAAAGGAAATTTAATGACATTTTCTGTCGTTGTAGCACAATAGAAAACAAGATAGACGGTAAAGTAGACTAAAACAATTCACCATTCAGTCTCCATAATCTCGGAGATCACACTGTACTATTTATCAAGTAGTTTTCTGATGCCTCACTCCTTCCTAAAGTGACCCCTTTGGAATGGGGGCAGCAAAATAGCCTGCACCTCTCCTTATCCAAACATCCCCCTTCATGCTTGTTCAAACATTTGTCCTCTACTAAGACACACACATATACTCCTTTACGATATTCTTCAGTCTTTCAGGTGGCCTCCCTCTTTATCAGCACCTTCGATTTCATTCACATCACTTTCTTCATAAACTCTTCGCTCTCTATTCTTTCCCTACCATACCATCAAAGCGCGTTCCTTTTCACTCATTCCACCACTCCACAATTTATGTCACTTGCACAGGAACTTCTTCCACATTCTCACATACACTTTCATTGTTCTTATTCTCCCTTCTTGTCACTCCACATGTCCCTCTCAGATAACTCATTCCCACAACATGCACTCTAGATTATTTGTGCCCTACTCCACGTCCAGACCCTTGATTCATACGTCAATGCTGGCAGGAAAGCACTGTTCCTTAAACCTTTCTTTGCATCTACACATTTCTCTATTTCATAATACTACAACAGTCTTCTCATTCACGACACTCTCTCTTATCTCTCCATTTATCTCATCATTTTTACCGAGCATTGTACCCACTCACCTCCATTCTCTCTCCGTCCTTAACCACCTCATACCTTCGTCTCTTCTTTTTTCTTGTTTTATTAATTGCTGTTTGATGATGTATGAAAAAAAAAAACACTCAAAAATATTATTTATCAGGCAGTAAGAACGAAAACTGGTCAGACTGCACAACGGAGAGAGAGAGAGAGAGAGAGAGAGAGAGAGAGAGAGAGAGAGAGAGAGAGAGAGAGAGAGAGAGAGAGAGAGAGAGAGAGAGAGAGAGAGACGATAGCGATGCAATATCAACTCCAAAAAGAATGGTCCTACCAACTCAGCAGCACCAGCCTTCAGGTGTCTACTAGGTCCCAACAAAAGATAAAGTAAGAAATAAGTAAATAAGTAAAATAAAACAAATAAATATGTAAATACTACTACTACTACTACTACTGCTATTACTACTACTGCTACTACTACTACTACTACTAATACTACCAATAATAATAATGATAGTAATGACTATTGTTATTATTATTATTATTATCATTATTATTATTATTATTATTATTATTATTATTATTATTATTATTATTATTATTATTATTATTATTATTATTATTATTATTTATCTATTCATCTGCTTCATCTTTTTTCCCACTCTCTCTCTCTCTCTCTCTCTCTCTCTCTCTCTCTCTCTCTCTCTCTCTCTCTCTCTCTCTCTCTCTCTCTCTCTCTCTCGGTTTAGAAGGAAGAAGCAAATACCCGACAGTGGTGCACAGTGTACATAGCTGCGGATTGGTTGGGATGGCGACTTAACATGAGTACCTTGATGTAATGACTGCTGATAAAATGTCAGGGAGCCAGAACACAGACACGGTGTATACTGAGGCTCAACAAAGCATATACTTTATGAAGATGCTCAGAAATTTACAGACACTATAATGAACCAATTCCATTAAGTCTATGATAGAATCTGAGGTATGTTATTTCGTTACTTTAAGGTATGGTGAACAGCATGTAAACTGAATGCAAAATTGACTTCTCTTGGTGACTGTAACAAAATTGTTGTCAAAATGTTGTTCATACGATGAAGAGCATCACTTCAAATCGACCATGTTCTCCTGAGATCAGGTGAAAGACAAGCGGTTCACGAGCAGCATACTGACATGGTTAGAACAAATTTTAACGATAAATTGTTTTATATATATATATATATATATATATATATATATATATATATATATATATATATATATATATATATATATATATATATATATATATATATATATATATATATATATATATATATATATATATATATATATATATATATATATATATATATATATATATATATATATATATATATATATATATATATATATAGATAGATAGATAGATAGATAGATAGATAGATAGATAGATAGATAGATAGATAGATAGATAACAATTTTTCGCTCATGTTTTTCTAACCTTTCATATCAGAGTTGTGTGATTAATTAATACTTGAAAATTAATAAGTTTTTATTGCAAAAATGTTCTCCAAATGTAACTTAATTCCTGCCGCTGCCATTTACCAGCACTATTTATTTATGTTTTCCTTATGTATTATAACGATAAAAGTATAATCGTTTTGTTTGAGCAAGTGAAATACCTAATCACGTTTCTCAAAGGCAAACCAGATAATTTAAGCTAAAAAGATCATCTTGCTTGAAAGAAACGCACTGGATCCGTCAAGGACTGATGGCTGGCTGGTGACTTGATCTTGCAGGAAAATATTGTTCAGACTCTCTTTGTGTTTACCAGCGGCTGTCTGCGCTGGTGTGAGTATCTGGTATCGCTCGGCCCACCTTAGGCCCGCTGGCTGGAGGAGCACCGTTAGCTCGAGATTACTTGTGGAACACCGCCGCTGGCGCTGAGCCGAGAAACCCGCTAAGTGGGCGTGAGGGACTTAGAACTTTATGTTCTTGTGCCGCTAAATGGGCACCTACGTCTACAAGCAAAAATGTAGTTATTTTTTGTACATTTCACACACACACACACACACACACACACACACACACACACACACACACACACACACGTGTACATACAATTCCATACACAACCACAAGCCCTTACAGCTCTGCCTTCCTCATACCCATGATTGCGAAAAAAAGGGACTCCCTATTACGTGGCTTACCTGGGACAAGCCCGGGAGGCGGGACGAGTTTTTGTTATTGGGAGAGGGAGGAAGAGAGGGAGGGAGGAAAGGAGGCGGCAAGCAGAGGCAAAGACAGCATCCCCATCATGACCAAGATAGGATAAACCCAACATCTGAACACGTTTTCCTTCTGGAGTTACTTTCCCTCTCGACTCTGGAGCGTGACTGTTAAGGTGCCCCGGGCAACGCTACCCTTTGCCGGTACCAGCCTCGCCGCGCCCACCTGCTCCACCACACTCAAATATAAGGCCGTGATTAGACGATTTTTTTCCTGTCAAGACCTTCATCGTTCTGGATGCGAGACCTCGTGTTTTAAGCAAGGAGGCTCCCCAAGTTAAACGGAAGTTATTAGTTACTAAATAGGCATGAGAGGAGGACTGGGGTGGGCTGAGGTGGCGGAAGAAGTAGGGAATGAGGGGGGTGATGAGGTGCGTGAGGGAGGGGAAGGAAAAAGGCGACTGAGGGAGGGGTAAGAGAAGAACAACAAATGCCAAGGCTGAGGTGTGAGGCGCCTGGACTGGCGTCATCGGGTTTTTGTGAAATGAATCGTTTGAACTTTGAACGTCCTTGAGAGAGTGTGGACACGGATGTTCAGCTTTGCGACCCTACATCCACGCCCCGGCCTATGCACACACACACACACACACACACACACACACACACACACAGGGAGAGTTGCACGTGGCCACCAGACAGAGGGGCGGTGGTGTTCGTCACGCAGGCAGCACAAGGCCGGGCAGCAAGTAGTACTTGACTCAGCCAGTGGGGGAAAGACAGCAACAGGCCTCCCTTGGGTGTCTCAGCAACGGAGAGGTTCGAGTGGAATACATGAGTACTGTACCATTGTTATTATTGCTGCTACTTTTACTACTACTACTACTACTACTACTACTACTACTAGTTATACTAATATTATCACTACTACATATACTACTACCTACTACCGTACTACTAATATTAAGGAAAAGATAATTACCAATTTTGTTATTAATGTCTATTATTATTATTATTATTATTATTATTACTATTATTACTATTATCATTATTACTATTATTATTATTATCATCATTATTATTATTATTATTATTATTATTATTATTATTATTATTATTATTATTATTATTATTATCACTATTATTATTATTATTATTATTATCAACAGCAGCAGCATTATCATCATCATCATCAATATAAAATTATGATATATAAGAATAACAACACACCACTACTACTGCTACTACTACGATTACTAGAAGAAGAACAACAACAATAACAACAACATCAACAAAAAAAGTGATGATGATGATGAAGGTGATGATGATAATCATATTACTACTACTACTACTACTACTACTACTACTACTACTACTACTACTGTTACTACTACTACTATTACTATCACTTCTACTACTACTACTACTACTACTACTACTACTACTACTACTACTACTACTAATACTAATACTACCACTACTACTATTACTATTACTATTACTACTGCTGCTGCTACTACTAGTATTAATGATAATAATAATAATAATAATGATAATAATAATAATAATAATAATGATAATAATAATAATAATAATAATAATAATAATAATAATAATTATTATTATTATTATTATTATTATTATTATTATTATTATTATTATTATTATTATTATAACACATCATCAAACATGAAGTTTTAATAATTTCAGCTTGAGGCGGGTGGAAGTGAGAGTGAAGCAGGATGCTGGGAAAAGAATGGCGTGGTGGCGGTGGTAGTGTCGAGAGTGAGAGTGACGGGGTGGATGGAGTGAGAGTGGTGAGGCGCCATGAGCGAGAGTGAGAGTAATAAACAGGAATGAGTACCAGAGCGCGGCGAGTGAGCCGTTTGATTCTGGAAACGCTGCATCACTTCACCAACTGATACTCGCCCGCGTGTGTACTGCAGGACAAAGGGAGGCGGGCAAGTGGAGAAGAGACAAACGCTAGTGAAAGACCCCTTCTGATACATATTTTATTAAACATTCACCAGCACATGCATACATACATACACATTCATACTTGCACACGGATTTAACTTATCTACATAATCTACACCCGCACTTCTCTTTACGCTGCCACCTCGGCCTCGGCAGCCTCAGCCTCGGCAGCCTCAGCCTCGGCAGCCTCAGCCTCGGCGGCTTCGACTTCAGCAGCCTCGGCAGCTTCTGCCTCAGCAGCCAATTCTGCCTCAGCAGCCTCGGCAGCTTCAACCTCAGCAGCCTCGGCAGCCTCAAGCTCAGCAGCCTCAGCTTCAGCAGCTTCGGCAGCTTCAAGTTCAGCGGCTTCAGCTTCAGCAGCAGCGGCCTCCTCAGCGGCCAGGGCTTCAGCCTCAGCAGCTTCAGCTGCCTCCAGTTCAGCAGCTTCAGCTTCAGCAGCAGCGGCCTCCTCAGCGGCCAGGGCTTCAGCCTCAGCAGCTTCAGCTGCCTCCAGTTCAGCAGCCTCAGCAGCTTCAGCTGCCTCCAGTTCAGCAGCCTCAGCGGCTTCAGCTTCAGCAAGAGCAGCCTCTTCAGCAGCAGCAGCCTCTTCAGCGGCCCTAGCCTCGGCTTCAGCAGCCTCAGCTTCGGCAGCCTCAGCCTCGGCAGCCTCTAACTCAGCAGCCCTGGCCTCAGCCTCAGCAGCTTCTATCTCAGCAGCCTCACCAGCTGCAGCTTCCGCTGGTGCAGCTTCACCAGCCAATGACACGGGAACACCCTTGGCGGCGGCCACAGCGGCAAAGTGAGCCCTCTTGGCAGCTTTCACCTCGGGGGAATCGCCATCGAAGAAGAAGGGAGCGAATTGGGCGTCCACGGTGTTGCCAGCTGGGTCGGCGGCGGGAGCTGTGGGGGCGGCGGGAGCTGCAGGGGCTTCGGCAGCAGCTTCAACGGGAGTTTGGAGAGGAGCCTCAGCAGCTGGAGCCTCGGCAGCGGCGCCACCGGATTGCAGGTTAAGGAGGGGCACGAGGGACTCTTGGAGATTGGCAATCTGAGCGGGGGTTAGGTTTACAGGGGTTTGCGCTCCTCCTTCAGCTCCTTTCAGCAAGACAATCACTTGGGGACGGGCGGAGCATACTGCCACAAGCCCGAGGAGTACCTGCAAGATAGTATCGGTCAGAACACGAAACCAAACAAAATAATAATACTATTAAATAATAATAATAATAATAATAATAATAATAATAATAATAATAATAATAATAATAATAATAATAATAATATTTGTCCACACAATCACATCTCGACTAAACAGCGGCTGTCATCTACATGATGTAAATTTCGGGATGGAATAAAGTAATGAACTAACAGTGGGTTACAACTAGTAATAGTTGCTACGAATTTTTTCAATCAAACTGCACCTAAAACATAATGTTTGGAATCCAAAATGGTTGCCAGTCAAAATGCCATCTACTATCTGCATGCATGTGACACATTTCCAGGCAAGCGTCTTGTAGAGACATTTCGAGTTCTGATCAAGATTGACAGATCCTTGGGTCGACAGAACCTTTTAAATTTCACTTGGCACGTCAATTTCTAATCACAATATGTAACTTTAACACTGGTGGAGTTTTTTTTTTTTTTTTAATATTCTCCGCACATTCATATCACTGAATACAATTGCAGATAAAAGTCAGATTCATATTTAATGAATACTGCAGGGGAGTTAATTATGTGGAAGGGGAGGAAGCGACCAGGCCAATGGGCTTACCAGAAGCTTCATGATGTTTGTGTGGTTGGGTTAAAACTGATGCGCATCGTGGCTAGTCGCCCTCTTTTATAGGTGCCACTCACGCTCCGGCCGGCCACCACGCAGGCGCACACCAGCCAGCCGCTCCGCCTCTTTTTGCCGCCCACTCCTCGCCTGGGAATGTGTCCTTATGAAGTTGAAAGTCGTTGCAACTGAAGGTCCGAAGTACTGTTAGTTGTGGTGGATGGCGATAGATGAAGGTATTGGAAGGAATGTTGGTGTGGTCATAGAAGCTCAGTCGGTGTCACAGTAATGATTATTGATATAATTACAGAAAGAAACACTCTGGCAATTGTAAACGTCACCATTATGTACCTCTGTGTATCATTACTACTGCTGCTACAACTATCACTATTATTACAGCAGCAGCAGCAGCAGCAGCAGCAGCTGCAGCAGCAGCAGTAATAACAGCAACAACAACAACAAATACTACTACTACTACTACTACTACTACTACTACTACTACAATACTACTTCTACTACTAGTACTGTCACTGCTGCTGCTGCTATTACTTCTACAACAACAACAACAACAACAACAACAACAACAACAACAACAACAACAACAACAACAACAACAAGAACAACAACAATAATAATAATAATAATAATTGTTATTATTATTATCATCATCATCACATGCATACCAGCAATCTCTCTGCAGTGCGACTGTCTGGCCAGAGCTGGTTATTTCATGAGACAAAAATTTACCTTGATAATAATAAGGGACATAGTTTTGAGTCGCTTTAGGTCGCGGTCTCTCTCTCTCTCTCTCTCTCTCTCTCTTTCTCTCTCTCTCTCTCTCTCTCTCTCTCTCTCTCTTATGTATTGTTTTTCTTCCTGTATTTGTTTATCTCCACCTCTGCTTTTCTTACTCCTTCCTCTTCCTGGTCTTCTTTCAACCGAGTCATCTCTCTCTTTCCCTCCGCACTGGGTCCTTCCATCTGCCCTTTGGCATATATCGGGACTGCATGAAGGCTGGGCAAGGAAAGGGAGAGTGGGGGGGAAGGGGAGTAACCTCTCTCTCTCTCTCTCTCTCTCTCTCTCTCTCTCTCTCTCTCTCTCTCTCTCTCTCTCTCTCTCTCTCTCTCTCTCTCTCTCTCTCTCTCTCTCTCTCTCTCTCTCCTTTTCTTCACTTTGTATGTAATGCTGTTCACCCTGAGAGTCTTTCGCAGTGTTTAATTTTCGTATTATCTCTGTTTGCCTCATTTTTTCACCAGCTTCTCTCTTCCATAATCCGCCCTTCCCCATCACTCTCTTCCCTGACGGTAAAAACTAATCCAGTGGTGAGCAAGGCCGCGGCTCCACCACCACCAAACCGAGGAAACACTGACGTGGGTCGTTCCTGGAAGGCAGTCAGACAAAATTGGCAACACCTTTAGTACGAGAACACATTAAGCTTTTGGAAGAGCAAGACACGTAGGTGCTTACTGGCTAACCCTCTGTTCACTACTTGCTGCACAGTACATGGATCAGTCTCAGGAAGAAGAGGTGTCTAAGTAGTAGGTCTCTGAAGCTAAGAATGAGGAACTTTCACAACTACCAGAGACACTCGGCTCGAGACGTAAGGCAATCCTGACTGACGGTGACGTGTGGGCGAGACTCGTAGTCGGGGGGCATCAGGTAGGTGAGCTAGTCGAACGGTAGTCTATATTTTTAAGCCTTCTTCTCTCTCTCTCTCTCTCTCTCTCTCTCTCTCTCTCTCTCTCTCTCTCTCTCTCTCTCTCTCTCTCTCTGTGTGTGTGTGTGTGTGTGTGTGTGGTATTTATCATGCATAGAAGCCGACATGTACTGCACGCTATGAATGAGTATCCATCCAGTATTTATTGGCTAAGTATTTATTTCCCTATGACCAATTATATTTAATTCATTTACTAATGTATCAGTACGTTTTTATTTATTTATTTTTATTCATATCACTAACTTTTTAATTATTTTGTGTTTGCAAGACTTGTGTAAGAGTCAAGCGGAAGGAAAAACAAGAAGGGTGTGCATTTCAGTGTCGAAAGCCACACTGGTGACAATGGTGCCATGCAAACTGGTAAGTAATGGACTGTGACAAAAGATGGACAAAAGCACAATGACGCAGCCAATTACTCTGCCGACATAAAAATTTTACACACTTTGTCTTCAGCGGCCCCTCCTTAGGACGGCTGCCTCGCTCCCCACCTTCCCCACCTCGGCCTGTCCCCCTCCTTGGAAGTCACACGTCCGCTGCAAATTCGCTGCCAGAAACAAGAAGCCGAAGGCCTTAAGGAAACACCAAATGGGAGAGGGTAAAAAATCTTGCAAAAAATAAAGACAGTGCGCAGCAAGTCTCGGGGGCTGGAGGAAACTTCACTTGTGAATTTGAGCAGCACAAAGCGAGTATTTGAAGGAGAACTCTTACAAAAGAATTAATGGCAGAATGTTTCAATAAATGATGATGACGATGATGATGATGATGCACTATGAAATCTATTAGATATCCCAGACTACATCATGTTTATTTTGTTTCTCGATATTCAAGTGAAACAGTCATTAACTTTTTCCTAAGCTGAATCAACAAAATTCTGGCAAAAATCTGTCCCATATTAATGGAGAATTGTTGATGTTTGCGTAAAGTCAACCATTTTTCCGAGTCAATCCATTCATAATGTCTGGGAATCATAGGGCGGTTGGCTTAACACTATTTTTCCTCGGAAAAATAATCGCAGACAACTGAAAGCAAATATCGAATTACAAGTTCGCATTACGAATCTAGAGAAAAGTTAAGTAACTAGATATTTCATTATTTTTTTACTTATTTTAAAACGAGATTAAATCAGAGATTATTATGTACCTGGAATTAGAGAGAGAGAGAGAGAGAGAGAGAGAGAGAGAGAGAGAGAGAGAGAGAGAGAGAGAGAGAGAGAGAGAGAGAGAGAGAGAGAGAGAGAGAGAGAGAGAGAGAGAGAGATGGATAGACAGACAGATGGCAGGCTGGTTTCCCCGTTCATTGATCAACACTATCATCTCATAATCTTGCTTGGTGTAACCAGAACGCAGCGATACACGAGCGGCGGCGAGCTGGAGAAACACGTTGGAACGGTGACCTATGTTTGCAACCTTCGTGTTTTTCTTTTATTTTTGTTATCTAAAAGATCATTGGTGTCTCGTTGCCGTCCACGGTAATTAGCAAGGCCCTGGCAAGGCGCCATGCCGCAAGGACAGTCTGTACCCGCCGGCCGCGCCTATGAACACCACCTTTTTGCGTTGTGTTCGCAAGCTCTGATGCAAGGTTCTCCCATCGAGACTCGATCACCACTCTGATGACTGGCTGTTTCAGGCTAGAGGTGATCGAACACGGTCATGGCCGTGAGGACGCCTTATTCTAGCGGTCATTGTTCAATGTGAGAATAGAAAATTCTGGCTAGTAAGGTCATGAGTTATTGCTGCATGGCTGAGCTCTGGCTAGTGAACTCCATCTCGCCTCGTGGCCTGGCGAGACTTCCCTTAGCGCACCAGTCCAGCTCGCTCAAGTTTTTGCTGACAACCACCAATACGACTTCCACAAGGCTTATCCTACAATGATACAGAGCTTCTGTTGAATGTGGTGTGTGGTGCTGCTGTGTTTGCTGTGCTGCGCTGTGCTATAAAGCTGTGGAGTGTGAGGCGAGTGTAATGTTTTTCTGTGGCACATGGTGGTGCTGTGCTGCTGAGCCTCGGTGTGTGGTGGTGCTGTCCTGCTGAGATGTGATGGAATACCGTGGTGCTGTGCTACTAAGCTTATGGTGTGTGGTGTGCTGTGTTGTTAACATATGGCGGGTGGAGGTGCTGTTACCCTGAGCTGCGGTCCGTATTGTCCTATTGAGATCAGCGGTGGCAAGGCCGTCCAGGAGAGGACCTACTGTAGGTCTCGGTAGTGGCAGCGGCTAAGGTATCGAATGTTGCGGCGGCCTTGGTTGTGGTGGCGTGTGGCGGGGCGTTGCGGGACTGTAATGCTGAGATTAGGTGGAGGGACACTGCGAATGAGAAAACGATAACCAAAGAGACGGTGATAGCATAACAACCTCTTATCCTAGGTAACGGGGCGAGAGCGGGTCGTGTTTTTACAAACGTGACTGGCTCCTGGTCTTGGTTTCTGTTGCTGAGGTTTTATTGGTGTGTTTTGCAGCGCGTAGGAGGACAGGTGTGGCGCCAGTGGTGGGGGGACTCTACGTTTTTCCTCTCATTTTTTTCCCTTTAAGCCGGGGTTAGAAGAATACTGCATTCATTATATCCATGCTGTCACAGTATGCACTGCGCACCGTGCAGAGAGACTGTTAGGAGTGGAGAGAGGGGAATGAAAACTTACTCTTCTGTATCTTTATTCTTACGGTGAGACGCGGCGTTTATTAAGATGTCTTGTCTCAGCAATCACAGATTTAAGACTCAAACATGTACCGTATATAAATGGATTGTTATCATTACATTTACTGTTATCAAAAATATTACTGTTTTCATTATTATAGTCTTCGGAATATAAATGAACGATAGCTGTAAAATTTTCCAAGATATAATAGTGACGACTATGACAATGATCATTATCACGATGATGACGATGATAAACATCACTACTACCACCACCACCACTACCAGTAACAATTTAACTACAGTAACAACAGCAGCAATAACAACAATATAATAATAATAATAAAAATAATAATAATGATAATAATAATAATAATAATAATAATAATAATATTAATAATAATAATAATAATAATAAAAATACTACTTCTACTACTACTACTACTACTAATAATAATAATAATAATAATAATGATAATAACAATAATAATAATAATAATACGAAGAAGAAGAAGAAGAACAACAACAACAACAACAACAACAACAACAACACCAAGTATGCTAACATGAATAATAAACCACTCAAAAATACACACACACACACACACACACACACACACACACACACACACACACACACTCACACAAGCGATCATCGAAGAAGCACAACACCGTGGAAAGCCGCCGAATAGAAGTGAATGACTCAAGTGTTTTAGTGGGCTTCATAAAAACCGGAGTCGCCCAGAATATGAGGGCACGCTAGGACTAGAAACAGTAGCTTTACAGTATGTTGGAGTTATCAGGCTTAAGGAGAAAAAAAAATAGTAATAACGTGTGCAATGAGTGCGTGAAGATGTAAGGTATCTTTAGAGAAGATGTTCTGGGACTGAAAATTTCCTATGCGTAGTTTCTAACAAAAGATCAACCTGCCAGCGCAGAAAGATGCGAGCGGCCTAGCGAGCAAGGAGGCTCCCGTAGCCTCTCCTTGTGTTCTTGTGGAGTATGACGTCTGCGTGGCTCCCGCTGCAAGCTCAGTCACGTGCATGAAACCGTGCAAGGATTTCAGACAAAGCCTCAACACAACGTGCTGATTTCAAGTATTAATGTAATTTTCATGATTTCATTATGATATATTTCTTATAAAATATACAGTAACTATACGAGTACATCGTACATCTTATCCCATCGAATAAACATGATGGATGTGTACGGTACAGTGATGGTGGGCCACGTGGATACTGACCATGCCTTCCAAAAAAGTTGTTGCTTCTGGTGCAGACATTCAGGCAGCAGCCGCCCACGCCTAACGGGTTCAGACCCGTGTCTCGTGAGAGGTGTTGCCACCTTAGCAAATTTGATCCCCCCAAGGTGAGATAACATGTCCTTGACTGGCAACCGGGTAAACACACTGCTGGGTCGGGGCAAGGCGTGCCTGGAGGATGCAACGCCACCTCCCCTTGGGGAGGACTTGAGAGGCGATGATTCGGGCACCGCTGCAGGGTGAACACAGTCGCCTGTGAGCTTGTGCAAGTTAATACCTACGCCAGACGTTTGTAAAACGATTGGCCTGTTCTTTCTTCAGAAAGAATGAAGGATGATATCAGTCATAAATTTCTGTTATTTTCTTGAGAAGCGCTGACACAAGCTAAAGCGTCCTGACGATTTGTAGTGATCATTAACAATCTCCGGTGGTACACTTCCCGGGGCTTACAATTGCAAAGGAAGCGCCGCACATAACAAGATTCGCTCTTATTGAATGGAATGTACGAGTAAAACATGAAGAGTGTCTATGTGGGTATGACAATCGGTGCATAGCATCACTCGCTGCGTCAGGATCCTGCACCTTGGCTCCCTTCAACCTTCGGCAGCTTGGCAAGTGATTTGCTTTTTTTCCTTTTTTGCTCTCTAAAAATGTAAGGGATTGAGGACTAACGAAACGTTTACTTATCCTCATAATACAAAACTATAAGATAAATTATGAAGGTTAGGTTAGAGTTCATATCAAATGTATTTATCAATAGAAAATGACATTCACTGATATCAATGAAAAATCAAATGCAGCACATTACAAGCTGCCAGTGAACTTGGGAGAGCTTAGAAGCATTACTTTTCTCCTTCCTCGCTGAAGGTCACCGCCACACTGGCGCTCCGGTGGCCCATTGTTTTTCTCCTGTTCCCTCCTAGACGCCCAATTTTTGCCGAGCTCCCGGCCACACGAAACGTGTCAGTGGGCGAGAGCGCACACACACACACACACACACACACACACACATAACAACAACAACAACAACAACAACAACAACAACAACAACAACAATAATAATAACAATAATAATAATAATAATAATAATGTGCATGCACCGAGGCTTCCACCCCAAGAACATAGACCCACGCTGTCACTCTCACGACATCAGCAACACAACAGTAACAACAACAAGTGCTAAGTTACAAGAGGCGTCATCACCACTACTTCACTCTGAGGGAAAAGGTAAAGAGCGGCGGTGACGTACGGCATCCACGGGTCTGACGCGCTCATTCACAAAATACTCGTACAGTCACACGCGCCTGCCTAGTTTTACCGGATCCTGGCCAACCACGGCGTCATGTACCACGGCACTGTTTCATGATCATTCTTCAAAGGACCGGGAAGTGAAAGGATATCAGATTACTTGATCCCAACTTTTCTCTTTCAAGTGTGCGAGGTACCAGGACACAAGATGTGGTCGCTGATCCGCAATACATAGAAAATATGCTATGCACACCAAAGACAAACGAGTATCAATGAACATGACAAACTACAGCGACGAATCATAGAACTTATTAAATAGGAATTATAGTGCTTGTAATATATATATATATATATATATATATATATATATATATATAATATATATATATATATATATATATATATATATATATATATATATATATATATATATATATATATATATATATATATATATATATATATATATATATATATATATATATATATATATATATATATATATATATATATATATATATATATATATATATATATATATATATATATATATATATATATATATTGTGTGTGTGTGTGTGTGTGTGTGTGTGTGTGTGTGTGCTTCACTTCAGTATTAGTTGTACACAAGTCACCCTGAGGACTCGGGAGTTTCATAAGAGTACTCCAGATGGCACTGGCGTGAGGAAGCGTGGAGATGCATGAGGTTCACTGACCCTGTAAGGACAGTCTGACGTCACCACCTGAGGGCTAGAAAGAGACCATGTTATCAGATACCTTTGTCGGTGCAGAGAGAGAGAGAGAGAGAGAGAGAGAGAGAGAGAGAGAGAGAGAGAGAGAGAGAGAGAGAGAGAGAGAGAGAGAGAGAGAGAGAGAGAGAGAGAGAGAGAGAGAGAGAGAGAGAGAGAGAGAGAGAGAGAGAGAGAGAGAGAGAGAGAGAGAGAGATTTTCTGAACAAATATTGAAGTTGTACCTTACAAAAACTAGGAAGGTCAATGCCAAGTTTAGCTCTATTGTTTGGGAAAAGGTGTAATTTACGTAACGGCACCGAGGTCTTCCTCTGTACCTGGACAGAGGAGCTGAGCAGGGAGAGACGGATGTAAAGTGACATACACACATAACACAGTGGTGGTTGCAGTGCATACGATACAATACTAATAGAATCACAGGAAAATAGGAAATACTTGTCAGAGAAAGGGGAGAGGGAAAGTCGCAGTACTCTCGCTTGAGTATTTCAGTGCCAGTGAGGCGGTGACTGTTTTTTATGTTGAGTACTGCCGCTGTCTCGGGTCTATTATGGTGGAGGTAAGTTTAACCCACCTACGGTTAGAATGATGGTGATGGGTGACTACCTTCGTCAAGATATAAAAAAATATGTAATTACCTAACTAGGTGTGTAGGCTTACCATTAATTAGGAGTCTCCACTGTTGCTGTTTTTATTTCCGTGATTAAAGTGGCATCACTTCGTTTCCTGAACCACAGGCAGTTCTGCTGAAAATTAACCAGTACCGAGTCCTCCCCGCCGCTGACCAGAGGAGCGGCAGGCCTGAGTGTACAGGGGAGGCTCGTGACCTCTGTCTGGATTTTAGTTACCTAAATTCCGGCACGAAATCCTTCAAAAACTTTTGTTGCTTTTCGAACGAGAACAGTTGCTGTGGTGACTCCACGGATGGGACTGTTCTCATTTTGCCCCGCGACTAGAACGCAATAGAAGCAAAGAACTAAAAAAAAAAAAATAATAAAAAAAAATCCAGCCCGCCAAACTAAATATTGTTGCCATGAGTGTGAATTTACGTCAGAGTGACGCAAAACTGATACTTGAATCAATTTCCCCAACATAAAACGCTGCGTGCCTCCCGAGGTGAGCAACACACTCTAGGCATCCCCGGCGGCCACCGCGCCACTGCACGGTGCTCCCGAAGGATAGCCTGTTAACTTGCTTGATTTGCATGAAATAATAAGGCATATATTCTTTGCATATATATATATATATATATATATATATATATATATATATATATATATATATATATATATATATATATATATATATATATATATATATATATATATATATATATATATATTTAATTACTGGTACTAGCGACGTGTGTGTGTGTGTGTGTGTGTGTGTGTGTGTGTGTGTGTGTGTGTGTGTGTGTGTGTGTGTGTGTGTGTGTGTGTATGTGTGTGCTCATACGTTCCACACTTTTAGGCACGTAAAAAAAAAAAAAAATATCAGGTAGCCGCCAGGAACTAGTACCAACAGGATAAAGAAAAAAAAACATATAAGGTCTAGCAACGAACTCCCCATTCTGAGAGAAAAGTACGTCAAGAATTGAATCATCAGACGTCACTCAGCTTTGGGAAGAGAACATTCGAGTTCAGAGATGTAAGAGTTAAAAGGCTATTACTTGGCAAGTAAAGAAGTGAATGTCATATAATGTTGCATTGAAATGTTAAAGGAAAGACTGGACAGAAATAGCATAGAGGCGTAGGTGCAACATAATACCAAAGGTAGTGACGCACGTATCATGCATAGAAATGCAAAAGAAAAGAAAAGAAAAGAGGAGCAGAATATTGCTAAAGGTATATAAGAAAAAAAAACATGAAAAAAGGTTTTCAGCGATAAAATATCATAAATAGATAAATGATTAATAAATTTCAAGGGGCATCTGCTCCTTTTGACAGATAAAACCATTTTCATGAAATATATTTATCTGCACATGTATGCGAGAAATGGGTGCATTACTGCTGCCTTAACTTAATCGCTGTGTGTGTGTGTGTGTGTGTGTGTGTGTGTGTGTGTGTGTGTGTGTGTGTGTGAGAGAGAGAGAGAGAGAGAGAGAGAGAGAGAGAGAGAGAGAGAGAGAGAGAGAGAGAGAGAGAGAGAGAGAGAGAGAGAGAGAGAGAGAGAGAGAGAGAGAGAGAGAGAGAGAGAGAGACGAGAGGGGGAGGGTGTCACACAGTGGCAACATGGAGAGGCCACACTTAAGAACATTAGAAAATGTGGGAAGCTGCAAGAAGTCATCAGGCCTACATGTGGCAGTACCTGTACGAAACATATCTACCTATTTCTACCTATCATCCCCGTCCATAAATTTATCTAATCTTCATTTAAAGCTTCCTAATGACTCAGCACTAGCAACCTGATGTTTTAGTACATTCCATTCATCTACCAGTCTATTTGAGAACCAATTTCTTCCTATTTCTTTTCTGAACTCATATTTTTTCAAGCTTGTTCTATCCTGATTACTGATCCTGAGAATTATGGCGAGAGAAATAAAGGAACAATAGATATATGGGAAATTTGTTACATGGCACTGAACTATG